>NC_052533.1:29569993-29725810 GCF_016699485.2 Gallus gallus
CAAGAGCTGAAACTGATGAGAAGAACTGAGAGAAGGAAATGTATGGAAATTCTTTCACAAAAGACAAACCCTGCCAGAGGCAAGCTACAAAAGTCCATCTGCTCTGATGAGCTGATATTTGGGCATGATCCCCTTTTTGTTATTTATGCGGGGCTTAGCTTCATAACGTGGAGTGAGAACAATACCCCTGTTCAACACCAGCTGTATAACTTCAGATAGCACTCAATAGCCAATTGAGCAAGACCAATCCCAATCTGTCAATGTAGTATGGTCTATCCTCTAGCAGGAAGTGTTGTTTTTGGATTAACATTGAGCAGCCATTGCCATTTTACTGTCTACTGACAGAAATTAATACTGAAGGCCTCATAGAGCAATTTATCAACAACCATTTGAATTCACACTTTTTTCATCCCTTGTATCTCCAGACCAGTGAATAGCTGCCTGCATATTTGTGTTAAAATGTTCATGGAAGGTAGAAACTGAGCAGGATCTGCTCCTGGGAGCAACTGATCTCAGCTGCACAGGGTTTGGTTAAACTCCGCAAGGACAGGTTTTGAAAGGGGCTGAAAGGCCCTGGCTCAAGCCCCCCGGCTGATCACAGGAGATGTGTAAACACAGATGCAGCAGACCCTGCAAACACAGTCTGCCAAACTGTGCAATTAACGCCACACCAGACAAAGCGCAGAGACAAAATCTTCGGACAAGGCAAGCTCTTTTCCTTCAGTCCAATCACACAATGTAAAGTAAAAAATACAGATACTTTAACTGACATGAGAAGGAAGTTGACTTTCAGTCTTTCTCTTGTTAGTTTTTTCCAAAAAAAAAAAAAAAAAAAAGGAAAAAGAAAAGGAGAAAGAAAAAAAAAGAATCACGTTCCAAAAGAGCAAATACGAACTATGATTGTTTGAAAATCTTTTCTCAATTTGGTTTTCTCTGTGGAAAATACAAGGCTCACATCAATGTTCCTTCATATCCACAGAATGTATTTGCAACATAAATGGTGTCACCATCCCCCTTAAAAGACAGTGTAATTCTGCTGGAACACAGCGTTACTTCCATATGTGAGTTATTAGTAGTGACAGGGTGTATACAAAGCGTGTGAGGGTGGTAGTGACATTTCAGTATTCATAAAGAAATAAATTAACATCAGAATGAAATTCAAGAATACTGTACTGTAGAAAAGAGGAAAAAAAAGGAAGGGATTATTGGTGTTCATGTAGAAAAAATTATTCTTTTTTGAAGGAAATATATAAATTTAGAGCCATTTTATAATGATCAAATTAATTGAATATTTGTAAATACACATATAAATTTATATTGCAATAAAATATTAAGAAAATTCCACTCTCATAAACATAATGATTCTAAAAGGATTACCTTTTCAAGCATGAATGACACGTAAAAATACCTTTGTATGCAATAGCTTTGAGAAAGATTAATCTCTAGACAGGTTTGTTCATACTGTTTTTCTCACAACCTAGCATCACTGGAGAAAAGTAGACTTTACAGCTTTGCAGAAACTTTGAAAGATCATTCTCCAGTAGCAGGCTTTATTTTCAGCAATTTATCTTTTGCTGCTTCCTGTCTTTGAATGTTACTTTTGATGCTGTTTTGTGTGAAGAATAACAGCAAACTGGCTGGAAGAACCTCAAAGGAGGTAGCAGGGGAGAGGGAAAAAGTAAAAAGGCTTTATTGATTGACAAAGAAATATAGGCTTCCTCATTCTTTCGTGCAAAAAAAGCTGATTTTTCCAGTATAAAAAAAAAATTAGGAGGTTCTTAAATTTCTGGCAGCATCAAATATAACCTTCATTATTTGATATTCTAACTACTGTATCAAAACCCCAAAAATCCAATGAGGAAAAATTCTTTCTTTTTCTTCAAAGGAACTCATTGTATACTGTGCCCTTATCGTGGAGAGAAGTGTTTGGGTTGTTTCTTTTCATTTCTCTCTCTCTCTCTCTCTCTCTCTCTCTTTTTTTTTTTTTTTTTTTTTTTCTGTAAAATATGTGGTTCTTATTGCAAACCAGAAAGACTGTGGAAGTTCAGTGTATGAGTCACAGCAAAAATCTGGCACACAAGGAGGCTTCATGACATACTGCAGGGTCAGGAAATATATAAATTCATGCAGAGCGCACTTCTGTGCACTTTTCTAGAGTTTGGTCAACCCACGAACAACTGGAATATACTTTTTTCTTAATATAGTATTTGTTCATGATTTATAACTCATTGAAAATACTGATCTGATTAGTTATATACTCTTTTTTAAGACAGGGGATGAAGCAAGATGGCAGACACTGGAGAAAAAGCTGGATAGGAACCATCAAAATGGGACAAAGGGTGAAGAATAATTATTCTCACTGAAGCACAGATAGAACTTTGAAATAGCTTTAGAGAGTCACCTAGCAATACACCTTGTGGAAGTCTATTGTTTTTTTGAGAAATATTAGGTCCTACCTTCCTTTCAGCAAAACAAATGCCTGTCCTGAAGGTTGTAAGAGAAAAATGCAAACATCAGATCACTCTTCTGTGAGGGATGTAGGAAAATAATTCTGTCAGGACACTTTAGCACAGTGAATTACAGTTGTGAATATGTATGCCATATAACCCATTGGGTATTTTCAGACAGTACGTCTCATTATATAGCATTAGATAGCAGTCTGGGTTGCACTGTTCATACACCAGAAATTTTTAAACTTTTCCTCAAGCTATTGATATTTTCATAAAGTATACAGGTAGAACCTACTAAATTCAGAGATGAAACATTGATAAAATCTCAATACCAAGATTAGTATCTAGTTAGCAGTGTGAAACTGAAAATGCAAAAGCAGTGAGCATGGCTATGGCTGTGTTGGAACTGACCATGTATGGATCTGAAGATGGCCAGAATCTCATCAGCAGGTGCATTAGGATAAAATACCAGGGACTTTCAGTAACCTTTTGAGATCACAGAATCACAGAATTGCAGGGTTTGGAAGGAATCTCAAGAGATCATCAAGTCCAAACCCCATGCTAACACAGGTACCCTACAATAGATCACACAGGTGAGTGACTGGACGGGTCTTGAATATTTCCATAGAAGGAGACTCCACACTCTCTCTGGGCGCTCAATTCCAGTGCTCTGTCACCCTTACAATAAGGAAGTTCTTCCATAAGTTAATATGAAACTTCCTATGTTCAAGTTTTAGGCCATTACTCCTTGTCCTATCTGTTCCTTCTGGGTACTCAGTCTGTAGTGAAAGCAGATTGATTATCCCCTTGAATTACCTGCTTTTCTGCATATTGCCTTTATAAATGAAGCACTTTGTAGATCTGTAGAAGATTGTCTCATTCTGAACTTCCTGATTATTATTGCAAAGGGTGTCAGGGTTTTTTTTTTTTTTCTTTTTTTTTTCAGATGATACTGGATGCATTCACTTCTCCCAGCTTGACAAAATGTACCATTCTGGTTTGATGGATAATGCTGCTAAATTGAAGATGTTATCTCTCTCATTCACATACCTATATTTTTCTTCTACCAGGTGTTGCCATGACACAGGACAGCTCCTAGGTGAACACAGATGTCTCACTGTTGCTCCAATACAGTCTAGTGTCTTAGAATAATTTCTCTTTACTAGCAGTTAAGATAAGGGTACTAGAAGCAGCTGAAACACAGTTATATGTGCTTATGTTTATCTAACTTGCTGATTGCTGCTGGGTTGGACAGTAAGTAACAGTGGCACCTTGAATTGGTACAATTAAACTAGATTTAGCTGGCAAAGTCCTAAGTCAGAGGCAGATCTAAGCTATTTCTTTTTTTTTTCCCTATTTTTTTTTCCAAAGATGAGACTCTATAATTAATAATTACTCCACATCAGAGGAGTTCATGTTAGCAGAAATACATTTGTGGATGATTCCACTGAGAAAAAAAATGGAATAAATAAAAGTAGAGTTGTATTATTTGCACTCAGAGTGTTCACAGAATGGATAGAGAAAAATAATTAATGAAAGAATTAGGTAAGCAAAGTGATTTACGGGGAAAATTATACTTCTTCCTGAGCTGAGCATGTGATGAGGATGCTGAATTAATATTGTTAGTAAAGAAAGGCCAGATAAGAAATGATCATAAAACGTGCAAGTTTTCAGGTAAGCAGGCAAACAAGAAAACAGGTCAAAATACGTTTTTAAAAAGATTGATTTTTTTCCCCACAAACTTTTCTTAATCCTTGGAAAATCAACATAATTTCACAGAGAGGGTATTAACTCTCTTTGTTTATTTTTTTCTGTTCAGTGTTGAACAAACCTCTACATTTATGAGATTGGATGAGAACACAGTAAAAGACCTTGTATGTACATCTGTTTTACTTTTAAGAAGGTGTGCTCAATAGACATGGAGATAAGAGGGTCAAATGTGTCTTGATAAGAGTCTTATCCACCACAGATCTCATCAGTTTAGCCATGAGGCAATGAGAGATAGTGTTTCAAAGATGTGTAAGACTGTGTATGTGCTGCTTTTGTCTTTGCAACAGACTATTTTGGTTAGCAGACCATTCTTTCATGTTTTGGGTATAACATCTCAGTAATGAGGCTTTTGGTCTCTCCTTTTCACAGAAATTCTACCAGTAGGAAGAGCTAGCAACAAAATTTAATAAAATATACGCAGGAAGATTCCACCTCTTCTGTCATACCACCACCATCCTCCTCTGATGTGGGCCACCAAAGTAAAATAGAAAACATTACTTTGGGAGCAGCGGTCATAGGTAGTTTCAGCTGGTATAACCTCTCTATGTTTTCTGCATTGAAAGTAAGTGTTTATTACTTGGAAACCCAGAAAAGACCTGTCCTTTAATCATTTAAATGTGGGATCTGAAATGTTATAAAATGCACCTGTTAGAGACTGTGCTGGAATTCAATTAGCTCTTATGTGATTTTTGCAGCTGAACTAATTGGCTGAAAGATTATACTGGATAAATACAAGATATAAAATGGATTATCAGGGAAGAAATCTAGAGAAATGTCATGATTTCACTTTGTAATTTTGTACATAAAATGACAATTACATTACTATTCTGCTTTAAGTAGAACACAACCAGATTTGTATTACTTGTATATTTTGAATTTTCAAAAGAACAATATTCTAGTTAATACTTGTGTTAAATGTCAAGTGCTTTTGAGTAGGAAAAAAACTGCTCTACTACAATGATTATAGTTTATAAATTGTGAACATTTATTTCCATTTATCATTTATGTTATTTGTAATGCTTGACTAGCATAACTTCACATAAATCGAATTGATGAGACCAAGCTAAGTGGTGCAGTTGACATGCTAGATGGGAGGGATTGCATTCAGAGGGACATGGACAGGCTTGAGAATTAGGCCCATGCCAACCTCATTAAGTTCAACAAGACCAACTGCAAGGTCCTGGGTTAGAACAATCCCAAGAACAGATACAGGTTGGGCAGAGAATGACTTTAGAGCAGCCCTCAGGAGAAGGATTTGGGAGTGTTTGTTGATGAAAGACTGAACATGAGCTGGCAATGTGTGCTTGCAGCGCAGAAGGCCAACTGTATCCTGGGTTGCATCAAGAGAAGCGTGACCAGTAAGCCAAGGGAGGTGATTCTGCCCCTCCACTCTGCTCTTATGAGAGCGCACCTGGAGTACTGCATCCACTTCTGGGCCCCCAATACAAGAAGGACATGGAGCTGTTGGAATGGGTCCAGAGGAGAGCCACAAAGATGATCAGGGGGCTGGAACACCTCTCCTACAGAGACAGGCTGATAGAGCTAGGGCTCTTCAGACTGGAGAAGAGAAGACTCCAGGGATGACCATTCAGTGACTTTCCAGTCCCTGAAGAGGGCCTACAGGAAAACTGGGAAGGGACTGGTAAGGGCATGGAATGACAGAATGAGGGGAAATGACTTTCAGCTGGAAGAGGGTGGATTTAGGCTAGATGTTAGGAAGAAATTCTTTACTGTGAGGGTGATGAGACACTGGAACAGGTTGCCCAGTGAGGTTATGGATGCTGCCTCCCTGAAAGCATTCAAGGCCAGGTTGGATGGGTCTTTGAGCAACCTGGTCTAGAGAGTGGTGTCCCTGCCTATAGTAGGAAGTTTGGAACTAGGTAATCTTAAAGGTCCCCCCCAAAGCAAACCATTCTATGATTCTATGATTAAGAAGCTTACTCTGACTTGTTATTAAGAAAAAAGTAACAACAGATTTTAATTAACATGCCTAACATTAATCTGTAAATGCTTTATAACAATTTAATAATAGGAGTACATTTTCCTTTATGGCAGTACAACTATCAAATATTTTATTTTTATGTGTGTCCACTAAGGATTTTGTAGATCTGTTTCACTGTATGTTTTCATTTTACATTCTCTAGATTGGTCTGGTATCAGCTAAGTGATACATTTCCTAGCTTTACATTGAACAAGTGGAACTTTGCTGTTTTACTAGTATAAATGAAAATAAAGCAAAATTATGGGTTAGTATCATGTCATGTTTTAGAATATTTAAATTTTGAAATTTTATATGTTTATTGTACTTACAAGTTACACCTACCTGTAAAATGTTTTTATATAGGAAAGGTATAAGAACAAAATGTGAACATAATACAAAATGATTTATAACTCTACATTAGTACTTGCACAATTTTCACTATCTTGTCAAATTCTGTCCAATAATCCACCTATCAAGATAGGTACTAACAAATGTTGGTCTTTTCCTCTAACCCCTCTTCAACCACATTAGCAGCTCCCATAGCTGCACATTTACATGAACTATTGCTTACCCAATCCAGAAATCTTTGGTGTTCTACTGTTTCATAAGATCTGTGTCCAGATCTTGCTCTAGAGTGGCCATTAGAATTAATCATGTTTCCAGGTGAGACTCCAAGTGTATTTTGCTGTAAATAAATACATATATGGATATATAGATTTTTACAGTGTATACACTCAATGGTAACTTAATTTTCATCTTTGTGGAGGAGCAGCTTAGCAGTGCACCATCCTGGGAAAGCTGGATGCTATTGAGATGTGCTCCAAGTGGCTCTGCCAGCTCCCGCTCACCATTCATCAGCCTTTGTGGACAAGGAGAGGAGAGAGTTGGATCATTACCCTGCCTCCTGACTGAGTTATATTTTCAATAAGCTTGTTCAAACAAACCACCAACCCATTTTAGCTGAAACCTTCGAAATAAATTCTACCTGAGGCAGAGTCCTGGCACAGAGAATTTCTGCCTAATGGGCTGAAGTCTGGCAGAGTTGTAAGTGGCTTCTGAGAGAAACATTAGGTATACTTCAAAATGGGACAGAAAAAAAGCTTAAGCCTAGAGGAATACAAGAAAATTATCAAGTAGGCAGTTCCATTGCTGTGAATATTCAGTATTGACTGAGATGACAGGTCTTCTCATTCTTCTCTTGTGTTTCTGTTCTGAGATTTTTTTTTTTTTTAAAGCAACATAAAATCAGCCTGAAAAAGTTACCTTAGCAATTCTTAGAACCATTTCTTTCACTTGGATTTTTTGTTACACTTTCTTTCTGTATTTATTTATGTGAAAGATGCAACAGATTTTGACAGACAAATGACTATAAACTGTGGTTTAGTGGAATGAATGCATCCTTTATGAAGTTTTCTAGTCCTTGAGCAAGAGAAAGCTAACATCTCTGCTGTGTACTTTAGCTGCTTCTGGTCAGTACTTGGAAAGCTGCCACTCCCCACTGGTTGTTGCTGTGGTTGGGAGCCTAAGTGAGAGAAAAGCTATCAGGCAGCTGGATACAACATTAATTAATTTATCTTGAATGCCTCTTACTCTTTGAAAAACTGAGCCTACATTACTGTCTACATGTTTCATAGCATTTATAATATTAAGATTTTTTTTAATACATTAAATGTTTATACTTTTAGAACAAATTGATGATCTTTTTCTAGTAGACAATTTATTTAATCCATGGTTTAATCCATGGTGTACTATGCAGTATGTGATCGAAATATCTTGTCTGTCTCAGAGAAGTACCACAACACACAGGCCACTGAGTTTCCTAATTTCAGAACAAAAATAGCAAGATTTTCTGACCCCGTAAAGAATAAACAAGGGGCCCTTGCTGAGCTTGATGTAAATATCTTCCTGGGTTCTATGTTAATTTTTACTTAAAAATAGAATTAAAAAAATAAAATAAAACAACACAGATTTAAATAAGATCAGACAAGAAGCAGTGGAGACACTTTGATCTATTTTACTACAATGGAAAAGGCTGTAGTACAAGAATTCATAACAGAAGGATGTCCAGGATGTTCAGGTTCAAAACAAAATGAAAGTCATTTTATCACTGCAAGGTAGCCATGCCACTTTGAAAGTCTACAGTAGAATAACTACCTAGGACTTATACTGATAATAACTAAAAAATGCAAGTCTTGGATTTTTCATATGAAAATGCTGTCAAATCAGTTTCAGCATGCAAATCAATCTCCCCTCCATGATCAATAAATACATAAAAGATCTCTTTCTCCTCACTTCCTCTTCTTTCTTGATGATTGTTGTTAAGTTGTACTAAGGAAACAGAAGAAACTGAGCAAAGAAGCAAAAGCAGCCTCTTCTCTTAGTTTACTCCAGGTGAAAACACATACTGTCATACTTCAGGATCTAAGTTTCCAGGCAACTGAAACTTCACTAAAGTGAGACAAAGGACTGAACTACTTTTGAGTAGATTGGTAGCAGCAATAGGAAGCGATCAACGAAAGCACAAGTCACAGATGCAAGACTAATCAGAAGTCAAGGTACAAAACAGCCTTATGCTGGACTCTAAGCTGCTCCTGATTAAGGGATATGTGCATGTCTGCAAGGTGCAGAAAGCCAGAAGTGGGCAAGGGAAACATCTAAGAACATTTCATTGGGATGAAGTCAAGAAAAATAACATCATTTGAGCACAGCATTTGTTGTCCAGTCAGAAGTAGATTTTCAGGCAAGGAAACAGGTTTTTTCTGTTAGTTAATGTGGAGAGAAGAGAAATAGAGCATTGCATGTTTTCTATGATAGGAGAGAAAGACACCAAATAAATACTTGGCTCACCTCATCAGACTGTGCCACCAAGACCCACCAAGACATTGAACCATCTCTGGTCACTTGAGCCAGAAAGACAGCATCTTCTTCTCAAGTTCCAGGCTGGCAGGAAAGACAGGATGATGGCACTGCACCTCGTACTCCACTCCATGAAACAGCATAAGCCCAACTCTGGGTCAAACCAACACGGTAGCAACAGGTTACAGCTCCTCATCTCTGGGAAACAGATCTCTCCAGCCATGTGCCAATGCAGTATGCACTGCTCCCTCCTACCTGCTTGCAGGCCCAGGTCCTTACAGCTGTCCTTGCCCTTTTGTGGAGTTTTACTGTGTTTGGACTCGCAGACTCACTAAGCTACCTTGCTGTCACCCGGCATGCAGAGAGCTTTCCCAGCAGCCAAATGTTTCATGGACACATTCTTGGATTTTGTCTTTAGAGGCTCCAGGGCAGGCCCTCATCTGGTGTAAATTGTCAGCCTAGCTGCAGCAGAGTCAGCAGAGATCTGTCAAATTTGCACTGCCTGAGAAGCTATTTCTCCAGTGACAACCCCTCATGGCTAGGCCTGCTTTGTGTTAGAAGGTGAGCTGCTCGACCTCTGGAGAGACCTCTGAACACAGCTCTTGTTTTAAATCCGGGAAAGTTTCTTTGAGGTTTGCATTAGTGCTAACACCATGAGAAACTGTGTCTGACTTCAGGGCAGGAAGATATGTTCACCTTTTAAAGTCCTCATCAGGGTTCCTAAAGACAGCAGAAAAGTGGCAGGATCTTTTAATATCTAGTGGAGAGGGTGGCTTAGCAGCTGCCAAGAAGGAGCGGTTGACATTGCTTGGGAATGGGAGCAAACGTTGCTTTTTCTCATTCCTCTTACCTCCTTCAGCAGACAGAACATAATAAATATAGTGGTAAGAAACAAATGGCCTCCCCCACTGCTTTACTAGAAACTGGATTGTCAAGTCTTTCTCTACTGGATAAAAAATAGAGTGAGCAGGATATGACAGGATTTCTAAAATAAGCTTTGTGGAAGGTAGAATGCCTTACAACCAGGATATGAGCAAGAGGGGTGAATGTGATCTGAGAGGTGTGGGATGGTGCGATGGGAGGCATCGAGGAGTGGGAAGAGAAAAACCATGAGCACTTGGTGCAGAGCAGCAGCATTTAGAGTACCACTTTGAAGGGTGCTTTGCTTATGAGGTCTGCTGATGCAGCTGCTGGATGTCTATTAGTGTATTATCATAGTAATGGATTATGTTTTAAATCCCTGTAATGTGCCCAGTCCAATGTAATGCAAAGAGGCAAATGTCGTTCCTGTGCCAAGAAGCAAGTTGTGTGGCGGGTTTAAGACATGCTGAGAAGGATGATGTGGATCCTGGCTGCACGCCCTGTGGTTCATGAGACCTGCACACAGCTCTGTGCCTCCCCTGTCCCAGGGCTTCCTGCAGGAGGAAGGACACCGCCTGGGGAGGAGGAGCACCACCTCCTCTGCCCCTGACAAGTCTCACTGCTAACAGAGAAAAGTGGGATTTGCTGGCTGCACTTGCAACCTAACATAGAAATGGGCTGAAGCAGCCTCACAGGCCGAAGAAGATCTTCACTATGTGCAAGTTCCCACTGATTCTAGCTGAGTTATAATAAATCACCCAATCAAGGTAATTAAAAAAAAAAAAAAGAGTGGTGACACCTGTCCCCACAAGAAAAAAACTCATCCTTTTTATACCTACGCCTCAAATATAGTCACCATTTTTGGCAGAGAACTGCTCTGTCCTCAGTTTTGATATCTCCACCCCAGACTGACATGCAGCAACCAGAGGAATGACGGCAGAGATGATGCTGGTCACCACATAACATGCCCAAAAATAGGAAAGAAAGGGAAAAAGCACAGTTGTTGTGACCCAATAGCACTGTGCTGTTGTATGTGTTGAAACTATGATGAGTATGCTTAGAGCAGATGCTTATTCCTAAAACTTATGCCTGTTCAAATGCCTTAAAAGACAACATAAGAGAAATAAAAGAGGCTGAGCAAGAGTGCTTCTTCAGTGATGTCGTATTCATCCGTACCAAGTATTTCAGGCAAATTCAGAGTTACCAAATTAAATACAGTTTAGAATAAGTAGATGAACTTCAGAGAGTTACCAAAAGCACCAAAATCGATGAGCAGAGAGAGTTCCTATGGTTAAAGTGTAATTACCACATCAGAGGCTTAGGAAAACACCATCACATCCAATAGAGGAAATTGGCATCTGGGAACTTAAAATGGCTGCTTTAAAGGGAACTCAAATATTTAATATCGATTTAGAGAAACAGTGATAAATAATATGAGTTTGGAAAATAATAAAAAGAAAATAAAAGGGTTTTCCCTCTGGGTGTGGTCTTAGAAGCTGCAAAGTGACCCAGAGAGCTGTCAGACACAGCCCACGCATGAGTCAGAGCATGGTTACACAATCAGCTTCTGCGCAGTCCAGGCAAGGAAGGGTGAGACTTAGGAGGGATAGACAAGCGCACCTAGCTGGGTGAAGTTGTGTTCTCTTCATCAATGTCATCTACTTGGTGTACTGATGTCCAACCAGGATTTACAGCTATCAAAAAGAAAAACTCTCTGCATGTGTTTTTAAGGTTCTCTGTGTAGCTCTGTTAAAACAATGTCAGGGACATGATAGCACACAGCTAATGTATTTTTCTTTAACAACTTTTGTTAACAAATTGTCAACAAGAATTTGTAGTAGTTGGGGTGAGTGTCTGGTAAGATGATCCTCTATACACATTATTTTGGTCATCTATCATTCAGCCAGTGGATTTAGCTCCAGTGATTAAATTACTGAGAGTTGTTTTGCAGTATGTGCTCCTCAATATATCTGTCAGGGTTTACCATGTGCCTAAGGGTTTGTAACCAAACTGTCATTCTCTTTCTTGCTTTCAGAGGTCTCATTTCAGGCTGCTGGGGCCAGCAGCCAGCTCCCTGTATTTTTCAGATGACTGCATCACTCAGCAGAGGCTGAAGAGAGCAGACAAGTCAGTCAGTGAGTAGCTCACTGAAATCAAAGCATACACTTCTTCCTCATAGGCAGGGCATTTAGTTATTACAAAATGGTGGATTGCTACTGTTATTTTGAGACTAGAAAGAGATCAAGCTATTCTATGCATAGATACCTTTCCATGGAAGCCAAAGTCAGGCTTTGGAAAGCAAAAGAACATGATGAGGAGTTTTCACAGTCCCTTCCTTCCTTCCTTCCTTCCTTCCTTCCTTCCTTCCTTCCTTCCTTCCTTCCTTCCTTCCTTCCTTCCTTCCTTCCTTCCTTCCTTCCTTCCTTCCTTCCTTCCTTCCTTCCTTCCTTCCTTCCTTTCTTTTTTTTCCCTGAGATACAGGCTTCAGAACAAAATCACTGATCTCTGACTTAGTCAGGATAATTTGTGTCTCTCTCTTGATTTCCTTACTGTTCAGCCAGTAGATCTTAGGGCTAGTGATTGAATTGTGGTGGACTTCTGTTTGTGTATGTATTGTGGTTTATTCCTATAATTTGTTTGTCATCTTGCTAGGACCATGCTAAGAAAAACACTGTGGGATTTTTTTTTCCATCTAAACTGATTCAGTAATTTTTCCTCTTGAAGATGTAAATGTGTACTTGCTAAATATAATATTTGGCTCCTCAAGTCAAAGGACAAGCTGAGGTCAGTGGAGTTTGCACCAGCTGAGTATCTGGCCCCTGACATAAAAACAGACAAAAGGAAATACCTCCCAAAGCTGACTTCTCTATTACAGTGCCTACTTGACATGCTTTGAGGAGATGATATTGGGATTTATTTATTTATTTATTTTCAAGAGGATCAAATGCAAGAAATAAATAGGCATGCAAAGGCTGCTTCCCAGATTATTCAGATTTCAGAGCTCTGTTGTGTTCTGCTGCAGAATCTTCCCTTTTGCTTTGGTAAAACATCAGAATGCAGAGGGTGACCCAGTGCACTTGTTTCAGATGAGTGTAAACAGAAGATGATATTGCTAGTCTGAATGAAGTGGACTGTCCCATGGAGGAGAATAATAGCTGTCTCCTAGCACTGTTTTTCTCAAAAAGACCAGCAAAGACTTAAAAGTCAAAAGACTCAAGAAGAGGGTGAAAGTTGATTACTTTAAGGATTAAACTGTTACCCTGGTGAAGTCAGTAAATACTGTTTCTAAGCAATGATTTCAGTGTCTCTGGAGCACTGTGAATCTGAGCTGGGCAATGGGGAATGTATTTCTTAAAGATGTAAGTATAATATTATTAGTTTTTGAAAATGCTATTTAATGTTTTGACTTCAATAAAGTAAATTCTAGAGTGGTGTACAAAAGTAAGCTTATGCAGAAAAATTCATCCACACATTTGTAAAATATGTAAAAAGGTAGAAGCGTGTCACTTAAAAAAAAAAAAAAATCCCTTAAATTTTCAACAAATTGCAAAGAATTGTGTTCTGTTAAAAAATTTACTTGCACTTGCTCCGGATTTCTTTCCGCTTGCTTGAAATTCTTTGGAAAAGGCAGAGGAAAGCAGTATTGCTGTGGTGGCTTCTAGTTAGGTGGGGAGCTATTTTTCAAAGTCTTGATTATTATTTCATCAAGAAAGTAGGTAGATATTAAAGGTTACCCAGATGGTTTATATATTACTATAATAATCTTGTTCATAGAAACTCTCTCAAAGAAAATAATTAATCATAAACACACTGCGATCCCCCTAAAGCAGCGACTGTTTTGAGTTGAAATCCCATAATGGCTACGACCTCTAACCCTCATGTAACTGTTTCTATCCTAGCTACTAAAGTGGCTGCTCATGAAAGGCCACCAAATACAGAAGTAAATGCAAAGGTTAACAAAGTTAGTGGACCAAACAAACTTGATACTGAGAATGAACTTTCACATGTAGCAAGAAAATAAACACCATTCTCCCAGACTGATCTACACAGGAGGTTTGAGATGCCAAAATATTAAATGTTATTAAGCACATAATCTCTATTTTACAGATGTTTACTCTAGGGGTTGCCATCCTTTCATATTGATAAAAAGTCCTAACTCAATAATAATAATAAAAAGCTCACGTATTTTCATCAAGATCGGGTTTGCTCTAGATTTCAAGACGGCATTGGTAATTGCTTTGGAAAAGAGAAGGGCCTGCAGTGAGATGCGTAAATCTTAAGCAGTGTTTTTGTGTGTCCCAGCTATTCATGTGTCATGTCATTTAAAAATCCCACTTCAAAGTGTGATCTTTCTTTGCATCGTATCATGCTTCAGGAATCTGATTTGTTAAGGGCTGGTTATTCTTTCTGGATTGCTAATATTCCTTTATCTATCATAGACGGGAAAAATGCCATTAACCTCTGTAATGCATTTTTTCTTATTGCAGCTCTATTTGTTTCAGAAACACAAATAGCTATGTGATGCTATGCTGGTTAAGGTCAGTATTGGACTTTGCAGTTCCCAAACATCAAGCAAGTAGGTTACAGGCACATACATACATGGCCATGCATGTATGCACTAGTAGCTAGAAAAGACCTCCTTCATATGTTCAAAATAGTGCCTTCTGAAATCTTTGATGAGTGCAAAGAAGCCATCTATACACAGAGCAACATGAGATTTGGTAGTCCAAAGCCAATAGCCCTAACTGGTGCTGGCAGAGTCATTCACCATCACTAGTGCATCTGTGGTGGTTGATCTTACCTCCAGTTACCCACAGCATCCTTCAGTGGGATCCAGCCATCTCAGTGCTGCTGCACCTCCCACCCTAAAGAATACTATTATGCCTCCTTCCTCTGAAATTGTCTTTAGCATTAGGAAGAAGTCTTCTTTTTCGCTGTTGTGATCCTGTGAACATTCCAGGAAGCTAGTCCCAAGTGGAAGAACAAAAAAGGCAAGCTCCTTTTATGAGTTCTGAAAAGGAAAACAAAACCTTTCCCATTAATTCAATCAAGTTCATATCCTAAGCCCCAGTCAGAGGAAGACATTTTTGGAGTCACTGTGGAATAAATAATTCAGTGATAAAAAGGGGAAGAAATGTTGATTATATATAAAATCTGGCAGTAGAGGAAACTGTTTCCATGGTCTACAAAATGATTGTTCAGATCGATCAAAAAGAGTTATTTAGTTCTACACAGTTTCCAGTTTTAACAATATTAAATAACTTTTCTCCAGTCAGATATCAGTCTTTGAAGATTTTGAAATTGTTATTCCTGTGGGGAGAAGGATATTGAATAATTCCTACCAGTTATGAAACTCAATATTCTCCAGATGGTTATTGAGACAAGCTTTTATACACCACAGTAAAATGGGTTTAAAATATCCTGTGCTGTGATTGACTAAACAAGTCACATGGCTACTGCATACAAGTTTGAACTTCTTTTTCAACTGGATGACCTTATTAAAATCATAAACAAAAATGGTACTTAAAGGTTGGCTTTAGAGCAGCAGCTATAAATCTTAAATTTATGGTAGTGCTGTTCTGCTGTTTGCACAAAGAAGAGAAAAGGCTAGGACGGCTATTATAAATACAAAATTATACCTCTAGTATTGGATCGGTTAAAAGATGTTTCCATATAACTTCTCATTCCTATAACTTTTCCTTTAAATGACTTCACAAAATCATATACTTTCACAAGTTAGGTAATGTCAGCTCATATGAACACCTGAAGAGGCAAATGTGAAGGAGAAAATCTAGAAGTAAGGAGAAATATTTCTCAAATAACACTTTGCCTTATCTTTCAGGTGAAAATTATTCTGTTTTTACTTTCAGAAAAAGTGCACTTGAAGTGATCCTAAGCACTGGCTTCTGTAAAACTCTCACACTCATCTTTAGTCTACTGCTCGTTTGCACCACAGTGGTAAACATGAGCTTTAGCGAAGAGCCAACAAGCCACATAGAATGGACAAATAATCCTAGGAACAGGAATTCTGCCATCTAACAAGACATGGAATAAGGATTCCAGCAGTCTTAGATGACAGTGTTTTTTTGGTTGGAGTGGTCTGGTGCAAGGTGGAATTAGATTTCCCATCCCTCTAACTGCTAAAATTCACCTCTTTTTTTCAAGTCCACTCTTGGGTGGATGAACCTCTCCAAGACAGGAGTCATCACTTCACCCATTTCACAGACAGAGGCTATAGTAGAAGCCTACTAAACAAACCAGAATCAAGAGAATTCCATGGGAGAAGAGGAACCGTGCTTAAAACCTTCTCTCTCTGACCAGACCTTGCACTGGAAATTTTGCTGCACCTCAGGGGAATAACAGCAGTCACATTTCACTCTTTATCTCATGTGCTATAAAACATGTCTACCAAAATTCATTTTCTGCATTCATTAGCAAGTTGCTTCTCTAAGGTTCTCAACAGAAATAGTTGCATAATAAATAATTGTATGCTGATCCCCTTTAGGGTTTGGGCATAATTTAGAAGTCCCAGTTTTTAAGATTAATCGTCTCTCTTTGAATAAGCTCATTATTTAATTCAAATATCCTTTTCTGTTCTTTATGGATTTTTATGTGCTTGCTTATTGGTTGATTGAATGGCTCATTCATTAACTGACTGATTGTAGGTGATCAGCTACAGAAGTAAAATATAAGGGGGAAGGCTGTATAATTGCAGAGTGTTACACAGGATAATTCTGGTGCTTACCTCTTATTGTGAATCAAAAGTATCATCAATGGCATTTCCACTGAGGACAAGAACTTTTCCCTGTTGCTTTTCCATTCTGTATAGCTTAAAACAGTGAAAATTAACAAAAACAGCTTCAATACAAAGCACTGTGATGAGAAACATATTCAGGGATTCGTGTTTCTTGAAGAAATGTGTTTACATAAGTGTGAATCAAGAAGTCACATAAAGTGGTTGATTCTGGTGCTAGAATTAAAATGAAGCTACTGAGATATTTTTAAGCAACTTTATTTTTTCCTCTTCAGCAAATATTACAGTTGTAACATAACTCAACTCACTTATCAACACTTTTTTTTTTTAGCTTATTTAGTGTGCCTGGGTTTCAGACTTTCAGTTTAATATTGTTAACAGTCTTAGGAAAAAATCCAGGATTAGCATGTATTTGAACACCTGCAAAGTTCATTTAACAACTGGAATAGCAAATGTTGCAAAATTCAAAATATATTTAACATATTTGTAGTTAAAATGTTAACCACAGCTGCTTAATGCTGTTCAAGAGGCTTGGAATGTACATATTTTATACATGCCAAGGAATAGCTATGATTGATGTCTTTTCATGTCAACTGCTTGATTTGCTGAAAGATGGAACCAAAAGTAGAACAGAAGGGGAGCAAGTTTAGGAAGAGCTTCCAGACCAGCTAACTTCTTTATTTAAAGAAAACAAATATCCAATTATGGCATGCCTCTGAATCTTAATTGATTTCAATAGGAAATTCAGAGGGGGGGGGGGGGGGGGGGGGGAGCAAAAAGAGAAGTCAAAAAGAAAAAAAAAAAGAAAAACACCAAAAAACAGCAAAAATGGGTTATGCTGATGAACTGACCCATCATTCTGCCATGTGGAAGTTTAACAGATGCTTTACACACAGCTATGAGTATTTGATGTAAAGGTATTTTACACAGGCAGACTTTTCAATGGATCATTCACAAAGTTTCAGAGAAATACACTTTTGTATGATCGTTGGCACTGACAATATCATTTTCCAAACCAGCCTCCATGATTAAACCAGTTACACTACATTCACTTTTCATTTTCATTCTGAGGAACTAGTTCTCCTTTATTTAGTGCAGTTCTCCTATATTTATCTTAGCTCTGACTCCTACAGTTCAGAAGTTTTCACTTGAATTACTATTGATTTATCTGAGAGGGAAGAAGTAAAGCCTATTAAAATTCAATTTCTTCCAACATTATTTTTCAATATTGGTTTATAGATGAATTTTTTTGTCTAGTTTTCAAGTCTTGTAGGGCATATGTATCTTGGGCAAACTGTTGAACAAGCATAACCTGATGAGACAGTATTTGCATATCTTTGTTCAAATTTCCTTTGAGCCTAATGCAAGTCACCAGCTCATCACTTAGAAGTCTGCATGGACAAAGAGGAATACCAATAGAAGAAAGACTGATATAATTTGTGTTATAATGTTCATCACCTAAAATTTCTATGTTCTGGGGGACATTCTAAGAAGAACATTTTTCTAAGTAACAATTGGGCTCGAATTCTTCATCTCTTTTTAGGATGAATGGGAATACTGTACCCCATTTTAATGAATACAGGGTGGATCTGGGCATCCTCATTCATTCATAAGTACTCATTTTTTCTTTTCTTTTCTTTCCTTTTTTTTTTTTTTTTTTTTTTTTTTTTTTTTTTTAACTACAGCTGCTCAATATACTGGAAAAGTCAGTCACACTGAAAAAACTTAAGACATTTGAAAATGCAACATGCCAAGAGCTTAGTAACACAGGTGGCTTACTCCCACTCCATTCAATGGCTTCCCTGCTGAATACAATGTCCAAATCAATGTTACTATTCCAATATTCAAAGCCCAGTATAAATTTGGCTTACAGTAAGATTACGAATCAGCACTTCCCATGAGAATTTGGCTTTCCACTAACAGCTATTCTTTTCTGGAAGAATTAAATTCTCCACATTTCTGAGAGATGTTTAAATGCAAAAGCTAGTGGAAAAAAATTAAAAACAAAAGGACAATTCTGAACCAAATGACATATGTATGACTATGTGATGTAGTTTTGGTCAGTAAAATGTGGATCATACAAAGTGTTGAATAATTTGGCTCGAAGTATTGAAAAACATAGCAAAAAAATGTTTAACTCTGCAGCTTTACTTCAAACATGCCACTCAAGTATGTCTCTAATTACTTTTTCCAGGTTCTTTTTTGCCAGCATCTTGAATAATCAAGCTTTATATTCTTATTTCATATACATAAATATACAAATGCCAAACACACTTATCTAATGTATAGAACAGTCAAGTCTTGGGGAAGGATGAAAGAGGGACATACATATAATATTTTATTTTTATTTGTTTATAGTTTAACATACTATGGTGGTAGTTAGATTGTGATGGATTTTTTTTTATTTATAGCACTTTAGTTTGTGTAGTAAGTAATATAATAATGCACTGTCACGAGTTTTCTAATTTTTCACAACAGGAATAAATTAAAAATTGAAAATTGATACTTTCCATATGCCACTGTACGGTCATGTATGTGTACAATAGTGAGAATTTCAAGTGTACTAATTACTAATATGTATTAGTAAAAATAGAAAAATTAAACATAAATAGTACATTTATTGAAAATGATGTAAATTATTGACTAAAGCAGCATGTTTTCATTATTTTGCTCCCCCTATCTGTGCTACAGCGTGATGCCTAAGTAGACCTTTTGTTGCCTGTATTCATATTAATGACACTCATAGAAACTGTCTTTTTTGGCCCTAAATATGATACACGTGTCTAAAATACCAAGGGAATCATTTATAGCTGCAAGTTACTTTTTGCAATTTAGCTCAAAATCAGGTATTTGATTATTAAATTATATGTTAACTGCAATCAGGTTATTCCCTCACTCTTGAGGGCTTGAGTACATTAGTGAACATTTTCACATGTAATTGTCTTATTTTATTTTGAAACTCAACCTTTGAAGCTCTTTTGGACTGAAACACCCTCCCGGCCCCCTTCCAGATTAAAACTTGCAAGCTCCACAATCTGGAACTAATTGTCCAGACACCATCTGGAGGTCCAGTTCCTTGGTAGAAGCTGCTGTAATCCTGTGGCTTTTAGAGCAGAAGTGGCATTTTACCGTATCCTTAAGCTCTCAAAATATTTCAAAAATGTTTCAAAATATTTCTGAAAATATCTGCCAGCTGGGGGCACCAGGGAGGTCACCATTCCCATAAATGCATACATGAAAATATGCAATACAGCATCTCAGGTAAATTCTGACCAGAAAAAGAACTTGAGTATGGCACTGGATGGACATGCAAGATGGGAGCAACGTAGGTGGAACCTCCCAGGTCCAGCTGCATAGTTGTTTCAAGGAGTTGCTTCTTCCAGTCTATTTTTAGCACATCTTTTTCTCAGGCTTCTGTGTGTGGCTGATCCTCATACTAGAACGTAGCCCTAACTACATCCTGTCTTCTGGTATGTGAGGAACCCCCACAAAATTGTGCTTCTCTCCAAATCCTGGACTTCCCCTTCATTCAACAGGCCATTAATTTTTCTGCAGGAAAACCCTTTATGGGAATGCATTTGGCCATTAACAAATACCTTACATTACAGGTTTCCAACTTCAACTTTTCTGCTTCTTAGGGATTATGATTAGAAAGTAGCTAAGGACAGTCGGTCGAAAACTGGTATAGAAAAATGAGAACCTCAGGATTTCTTGCATTATGTTTTGGGTTCAAGAATTTGTTGCTTTGGAGAGAAAAGCATTGGAGCCAGGAAAGGATGGGCTTCTCTCCTCAGCACCTTAGCTACTTATAACTATTTAGAGTTTTTCTAATGATTACCTAGGTTCCTGTTAAACTTACAGACCACTTACTATTTTTGACTGGAACATTCAAGCTTCAAGCCAATGCTCACCAAATCAGCTAAAGGCTTTTCATTTACTCTAATGGGGTTTTGAAAAGTCTTCTCTTCTGTACCGTTCACTCATATTTCAATTTTTGAACAGTTAAAACTTACAGATTCCAAACTCTTCTTTATTCAGAACAAAGCTATACATTGCTTTTCAGTGAGAGGCAATTGCCCCTCCAATCCAAAAACACAGTCTACAGTCGTCCAATGTCTGGTCAGTCAGGAAATGTCTGGTCAGGAGGTGGAAAAAAGTTGCACAAATGTTTTCCTAATTCAGATTTCTCATTTAGAAAAAAAGCCAAGGTCACGAGCACCAAAACATTTAGAAAATCAGAATAGAACACTGTAGTCCAAAGAGTGAAATTCTAACAAAGTTTGTCCATGGAAGAATTAGGTTTTAGAATGGAAATAATTTTGTAAAGAACTTTATCAGCAGCTGTTACAGAAGATGGTCCCCTAACTATAAAATGCTTAAGAAGTACTTAATGTTCAAACATTTTCGACAATCTTTCAGCTAAGAAAAGATCTTATATTACTGAGATTCTTTTTACCCCCAACTAGTTTTGTGGAAATAAATCATTCCACAAGAATATGTATTAGAATTTTTTTGGTTATTTATATGAACTCTTACCAATCTTTCCCAAAACCTTTACATGGTTTTGTATCTACCAGTTTTCTTGTTGTACTTTCTCACAGCAATTTATCTCATTCAACAGAAGCTAGTGCTAGCTGGAGCAATGTAAGATTTTCCTTCCCTCTTCTCCCTTTTCCCCACCTTCTTTCCTTGCCTTTCCTTGCCTTTCCACGCCTTGCCTTGCCTCTCCTCACCTCGCCTCACCTTTGTCTTCATTTGCCTTTACCTTTATGTGACTCGTCTTTGCCTTGACTTGACTCACCTCACTTCACCTCTTGTCTCTTGCCTCTTGCCTTGCCTTATCTTCTGCCTTTTGCCTTGCCTTTTACCTCATCTGTCTTCTGCTGTCCTCTCCTCTCCTCAACCGAGATTTTTTATCCACTAGTATACTTAGGTGGAAAGGGAGGTTAAGCGTTTACCACTTCTGCTGTAAGTAATAAAATTTTATCCACTTATATGGCCCAAGGGCCTGGAACTGTTTGTATTTACTCATTATTAGTATGTCTACCAGCACCTCTACCTTTTCATTAAACATTTTCTGCTTGCTTTTTCATCTTTGCTGTCTCGTGGCTCCTACACTCTCCTTTCCTTGGAAATGGTGAGATGGCCCTTCAATGGCTAGCTGCAAGATTTCTCCTTTTTTTCTTGTGTGGTTGGATGTATTTAGATATTCAGTACCTAAGTCTTTATCTCTGTTCGTTTGCATTTAAATCAAAGAAGCATTTGCTTAAGAAAGAAGTACTGAGAACTCTTCTTTCTACCATATTTTTCACCTCACTTTTTCACCAGCCCTACAGTTTCAAAAGCAACTATTTCTACATAAAAATAAAAAAATCAAATAGGACACTAACAGCTTTAAGGAGGTGGTTTCATAGCAGAAGTATTTCAGTGCAACCCTGAATTTATCCGGATTGTGTTTGGCAAAGTAGCGACTGCTTCATTTTATTCAAATGTTTTACAAAACAAGCTGGACTGTAACAAGAGCTTAATCAAAATGCACGTTGTATTTTGTGATTTTCACTTTAACTGTTCCTCCTAAGTGCTCAGCATGTTCTTCCACCTTACTGAGCGCAGTACAGAGATGCATGGATCTCACAAGGAATATTCTATGGGTGTTCGCTGTTGAGTACTTGGCTCCCAGAGCTCAGCTCTGTTGTGTGTAAGCACTCTGCAGCTTAAGCAATAGTTTTATGAGCTTACAGTCTCTATATGAGCTTACATGCTCTGTGCCCTCTACTGAGATTTGTATAGCCACCTGAGGTAGTGGACACTGAGCTTGCAATGTTAACATGTTTTTCAGCAACTGATGTTTCAGACTAAGGTATGAGAGGGACTTGATAGAATCAGGAAGGATTTATTTCTAAAAAGAGGTAAGCAAGCTAAACCTGATAAACAAGACAACAGTAACACACAGTCTGAAGTACCACTTACAGAAGCATTCATTAAAAGTTGCTGAAATCTTGAAGAAGTAAATCAAATTGAAAATTGCCTGTTCTGTTGTGGTTCATTATACGCAAAACCTCCAATGGGCTTTATTCATTGTACCACAGAGGTTCACTGTTTTTGCAGAGCAGTGGGCATACATTTTCTTCCTCAAGAACTTATTTTTTAGTCTCAGCATTTCCATTTTGACATTAGAAAAATATACAACCAAAATCTATAAGACTTTGATTAAATGTTGATACAGCTGATTCCAACACAGCCAAAGCCAGTGACCATACATGGAATCTAAACAACAGCTAGTAATTACAGTGTCAAAGGCATGTATACACTGTGTGTTATGTTTCATTGTCTGGCATGCAAATATAGACTTGGTTTCCTTTACACTATTTCCAAAGTATAAAGAAAGCTAACCAGAGAGTTCTGTTTCGTTTACACAAAAGAACAAGGTTCAATCATGTTTGATAAGTTGCAAATTACTGGTAATACCACAAGTGTTGTTACAGCTGCTAAGAGTGGTCAGGAGGATGTACAAAATACAGCCACGGCATGAATCAAAAGAAAAAGTCTAAACAACTTTGAATGATAGTGTATAATACTTCTAACTTTAACTTGGTGCTAGAGCTTGTCCGCAGCATCTCAGGCAGTGGTGAGATGCACAGTGTAAGTTGCCACGTATGTATTCAGCATTCTGTGCTCCAGCAGAATCCCCAGTGACTTTCCAAAAGTGTTGGTTCTCCTAAGAGGAGCAGAGGAGGCAAATGGGAGAGAAAGAAGAAATAAAACTCCTGTGACACAAAGTACACTTGCTTAATAAATACATGTTATTGTTTTCAGCCTAACAATTTGCCTGAGGACATTTCTACAGCTGAAAGAATGCATTTCATTACACCTCTAAATATCATATGTTTGTTAAGTACTTCAGAACCTGTCAGTTTTCTGAGGAGTGTAAACGTCAAAAGCCTCACTTGTGGAAGAATGAGTCTCTGGGAGGGATGTAATTTGAGGGGCTGTGTAAAATATGCATGTAATACAAGTCCAAGATTTACTGTTTTTAACATAGTATCCTGCTCTATCTTACGTCTCATTTGCTGAAAAGAGTGCTTTAGGAATAAAGTCAGGGGAATGTGGAAGTCCTTTGGGAATGAGACAAATTATCATCTCAATTATCATGAGACGAAAGAGCTGCTTCTTTGTTGGTAATTCTGTCCATCTAATTTCGGAGTGAGTTAGCATCTTTGTCTGTGATGACGGGCTTCTCTTTTATAAAAATATTGAAAAGATGTTGGAAAGAACTACTCACCAAGGCCACATATAACTATAGAAAAGGAACTATGTAAAGGTTGAGGGAACAGGACTTATCCAACGTGGAGAAGAGAAGGCTCTGAGATGACCCCATTGTAGCCTTTCAGTATTTTAAAGGAGCTTATAAATAACAAGGATATCGACTAGCAATGTTAAGGACAAATGGTTTTAAGCTAAATGAGGGAAGATTTTGATCAGATGTTAGGAGGAAATTTTTTACTTAGAAGGTGGTGAGGCAGAGGGTAGTTGCCCAGAGAAGCTGTGGATGACCCATTCCTGGAGGTGATCAAAGCCAAGTTTGATGAAATTCTGGGCAGCCTGATCCAATGAATGGCAACCCTGACCGTGGCATGGTGGTTGGAACAAGAGGGTATTTATGGTGTCTTCCAACTCAAGCCTTTCTAAGTTCCATTCTAAAATTCTATGACCCTAGACATGGATCACTAGGTACTTTCTTAGTGGTAATGTTGTCTTTTCACTTTAGTTTTTCATAATTTCTTACTTTAAAGTAGTATTTAGCTTGAATCACATATGAAAAAAGAAGAAAGGAAGGCAGGAAGTCAGAAAGGAAGGTAGGAAGGAAAACAACAAAATAACAAATGAAAGAAATAAAAGAGAGAAAAACACAGCACTAGGAAATGTCAGTGTTTACAACCAAATCAGCATAGAGCAAAAACTGAGTCCTATTCCTAGAAACTGAATAGGAGGAATACTAAAGCAACTATGATATTTCTAAAACTGACATTTCACATCGAGTTCAACTCCTGTTTCCAAAAGCTCAACTCTTGACTTTTGTTAAGGAGTTGATCAAATAATCATTTTTATTAATATATTTTCCCATGGTTTCATTGTTAACAAGGTGTAACCAACTCCTAAAATTTTGTCGTAGTTCAAAACAGCACTGTTTCCTTGGGCCATACTTATTGGATTCAGGAGAATACAGGGAAATCTCTAGTCATTATGAGGACAAAAATTACAAGCTTTTCTTATTACCAAAATAAAAAACAGATAAGCATAACTAACAAGATCATAGCTGAGAAGCAAAATATGACAACACTAAATTTGTCTTTAATATCTCATGATTTTTAAAGACATTTCAATTCTGAGGGGAGCACAATTCTTATTTCCAAGTATGAGATGTTGGCAACCCTGTGAATGTGTCCCAAGAGTGATGAATGTTATTCAAACATGAGATGACTGTGACACTGCTAAACGCTCAAGCAACTACAGTCCACAGAATTATATTTTTAAGCAAGCTGTTTCTGTTGTAGTCCTGCCACTTCAGTCAGGATGTGCTCCACAACTGGAATAGCTTGCACCGGGTTAGCCCCCTGGGAAAGTTCTAATTTACAAAAGCCTGTTTAGAAAAATCAAATCTATTTAAAGGCATTGCACTATAAACATAAACTCCCTAATGAGCTGTAGTGAAATGGCTCTAGGCTATAACTTGCGAAGTTCAAATGATTTAGCCATTTTCTGCCACGTATTATTTTCATTTAATCTGTATCACAACGGTTGTAAAGAGTCCAGCTGTTCAAAGTGAGTCTTAAAGTTTCATCTCAAGCACAAAGGCTAGTCCAATTGTTCCCTTCTCTGCGGTACTTAGTAAACACTTGCTAATTAATAGATTGAATGGGTTCCCAATTTACATTTTCTTAAAGGAAATAAAAATTTTTAACAGAAATATCAACACTAAAAAGATTGTTCTTGAAAAATGGGCTCTTAAAAGTTAAAGAATCAACAGGACAGAAAGATGGAAAGAAAGAATCAGGGAAGGAGAGAAGAAAGAAAAAAGAATTCCACCAAACATTCATTCACCTGTGCTCTGGTACAATAGTCTGTGCTTTCAGGCTCAGACCTTCACCCCTTTATGAACACAATATCTGTCCAAAGATGCAACCTGAGGGTGCAGCTAACCTTTCACTGGCCTACTTTTACATCTGCTGGCTTTAGTAGAGTTACTTCTCAACTATACTCATGTAAGAGGATAATCCCTACCACTTTTGATGCAGTCCAGTCTCTCTGTGCAGAAATTAATGCCTACCGTGTTAAATTCTTCCTAGCAGATATTTGAGAAATCCCACCTATCATCTTTGTGTGGAGGACACACAGGTACTCTTAGAGGAAAAACAAAATTAGATGGAGAATGCACAGATGAAAAATATGCATTTCCTATCACTCTTTGAGAGAAGACCATTCTGTTAAGTGTAGACCTTGGTTTGCCTCAGGTTAACTTTAAGTAACAGAAACATCAATTTCTGAGAGATTTATTACATAATTCTGTAACAAAATAGTGAAATATAACACCAGCACTCTGTACCATTGACTACCTGCTCTTAGTTTCAACATTCAGAAAATGCGTATCTGTAGCTGTTAGAGAACTCAGGATTTTGGTCTGGTCAAAATCACTTTGCATGCTTAAACATTAAAAAGTAATATTCTGAAATGTGTAAATGTTAAAACCACAACTTCCATGCAGTAATGGAGAATAAATATAACAACCCTGGCCTGCTTAATAAGTGAAATGGTATAATGTTAACTGGAAGAGATGGATTACATTCATTTAACTGCTTCCTATTTAAAATAATTATTTTTTAAAAAAACGAGCATTCTATGCTGATAGAGTTTAAAACACTCTAATAATAATAATAATAATAACAAATATAAAGAAACAAATTTACATTATATTTTAACTTCTTATTAATAGAAAGATTTGGTTTATGCAGATATTCTTTGTACTTACATTGATACTTTATAGTGGAACACAGGTTCAAAAGAAAAGTTTTGCAGAAAAATGGGTCAATTCAAAAGGAGATTTGTTAAAAATGGTGGTTCCCTTTTTATATCTCAAATGAAAACCTTGGTGAAGGCAAATACAACTATAATGGCATTTGACTCCTTTGTATAAGGATCGTTTCCAGTTTCTAGCGGTGTAAAAAATTGATCCGTGAATGAGGATATGATCTAAGACATACTGCAATTTGTATTCTGTACGTAAAAAATTAACACTTTTTCCTGATCTTCATGTATTTTCTTTGATTGTTTGCCTATCGTTTCATCATGCAGTGAACATATGTAAAAGCTATTCTGTTCTGGTGACATAGATTCCTGTGCTGAATAGAATGCAAATATAAGTTCAATGTCCCAGTCACAGTCCTTGAAAGAAAAAAAACTTATCACAAAACCACTATACAGCTTAACAAAATGTGCAGTTCTGCTATTGAGACTGTCAGTTGTATTACATATCAGTACTGATTTGAAGACCAGACCATTGGCTATAGCCCAGCAGCACTCAGTGCTGTTCTAGCTAGCTGCAGGGCACAAAGGCAGCTTCAAGCCAAGTCTGTACTCACTCTCCACTAACATTTTGGAGATCCCTCTTCAAATTTGACCCTTGGCAGAATTTAAATTAATATAAGAGATCAACAGCTCAAGGAAGTCAAGCTCGAGCCCAGGGATGAGTTGTGCATGAGAAAACCCCAGACACACCATGCTTCAGACACAAGGGTAGCTTTAAAAGCACTTGATTACATCATGAGCACAGTAGCACTGTAGTATTTGGAACAGCTTCCTCCATAATGATTTAAAATTGGGGATTCCTCTACCAACTTCTCCAGTGGCTTGCCAAGCAGGAATTAGCATAGCTCTGCATGGATAGAGAAGTACAAAGGTACCTCAGTGTACTTGAGATTCAGACAGGAAGTCTGGACGTTAGGGAGGTTGGGTATTACATGGTTCTCCTGCCAGTGTGATTAACTCCATGCTTTCAAGAGGACTATATTCACACTTACCAAGGCAAAATTGGACTTTTTACTTCACTGTGATGTAGCACCAAAACACATGAGCTAATTTTAATGAGCTTGCTTGGGTACACAAGCAGAACTTGGTGCCCCTTAATTATCAGGCCTAGCTTTTCCTGTATAAAATTAGCCCATGCTGTGTTCTGCTGCTACTGACTGATACTTGAGCCAGATCTTGTGTAATGTAATATAGACCTCAGATAAAGAAAGCTTCCGTGACCCACTTCCAGATGATGTAAAACAGTACAGTTCCACTGAGGTAAATTAATAACTGAAACCCTTGGCTTATGAGTTGAGCTACAGTGCTTTGACCAGGCAATCGTTCTTTACTTTTATTTATTTAATTAGAATCAGGCAGTGCTAATGAGATTATAGCCCGGGGATTAGGAAATGCCTTTTCAGAAAGGTATTCTGAATTGAAAAGAAGCAACTGACATACTAAACATATGCAGCCTCAGTGGAACATGCTGACTAATTCCGTCAGATTAATGAACTGAGAACCACTTGGCATGTGCTCCAGATAACATTGGACAATAACGGTGACCACTGAGGAAACAGTACATCTGAAGCAACAACGTTAGTTGTTGGCCTCTAATGTGTGTTATTGTGCTCAGATACACTTGTTCATACTTTACTCGAAGGCACACCAACAAATGTTAATCACAGACAGGTTTTTTTTAATTTATGTAAGTACACAGCCTGTTTTATTCCTACAACTAGACAAATTTAATTTCATTCTTCCGGGATAAATACGTCAGCTATGCTTTTATTCATTTCCCAAATAATCTGTTTTTGGAATACAGTTGCCTGGATTTTGGAAGAGCGTTGCTTGCTCTACCTTCATTGTTGGATTCAAGATGCAGTTATAGAACTCTTCCATTGGATGTTTATCCAGTAAGTTGAATTAGAAGTGACTAATAACTAGATAAAAGAAAACCAATTTTTTCACACAACTATACACTAGTACGAATGGTTGGGGAACTAATAAGAACAGATATTTTGATACTTCATTCCCTCATCTAAAGTTAGCCAAAACTGGTGATATTGCATCCTACTTAATCCATATGAGGCATAGAAGTCCTCACAGGCCTTGTCCCTGGAATATTTAGGTTGCAGGAAAGGGATGACAAAGAGACAACTAGCTAGTTGATGGAGATGGATGGAGACTGAATCCAGGTACTGGGGTGGTCTAACTTCAAGGAGGGGGACTGAGTGCTGCCTGGATGCCTGTAGCAGGGAATTGATTCCAATGAAGGTTCTATTCTTTGATAAGACATGTTCAAAGGAGTTCTGAAAATAAATTAGAAAGATGACACTGAAGTATGTAGAGCCAGAGTAAACCCTCAGTGTCAGCTGATTTTGCTGCAAGCACAGTGAAATAAAAAAAGGACTTGATAGTTAACATCTACTGAAAAATACATCTTTGACAAGTAATTTGAGCCAGTGTAACTTTACTCAGCAGGAAATCAGGAAAAGTCATTATTTGCCAAAACAAATCTTTCAAAATCTGATAATGTTTAGGAGATAAACAGCTCAATCAACAGACTGAAAAAGGTTCAGGCAATTTCCTTTCCTGAGATGGTATTGGGCAATATGGAGAGCACATAAGGTGCTGCAGTTGGGAAAAGACATCCCCCAGGACATTCCCTTGCTCTGATTGCTCCTGAGGAAGAAAGTTCCTTGGAGACCATGAGTGGGCAAATGCCAGGCACATATCTTCTGCACACAGTTAGTAGTTTGGCATCTGCATTGCTGAACCAGAGGATTTGACCTCTGCATTTTTCAATGAGATGACATATTTATCCTGTTGTGAAGTTCATGCTGTAATCCATTACTTCTAATGAGTTAACTCAATTGTGAATGATATGATATAAATGATGATTGCAGTTAATTGAAGGCAGTATCCTTTACTACTGTATGAATCAGCAGTGGAGGAGTCAGAATGAATTCTGGTTCTGATTAAGCTCTGATATTGGCCAAAGGCTTTCAATAGTCTTTCCTGTTTTTTTTTTTTTTTTTTTTTTTTTGGTTTGTTTTTTAGTTTGAATTCTAGCCAGCACCTGTTAGATAATAGAAGTGACTAAAACCACATTTTAAACTCTTTAATCAGCAAATAAGCTAGCAAAAAACGTGAAGTCCTGAAATTGCTCTCCAATCAGAATATCTGTTACTATCAGAGCAGAACCATTTGCTCTTGCCTCAGGCTCAGGAAGAAGAGGAAACCTTTTGGTTTTGTCTTTTTCCTGGGCACGGCTATGATCAAAGAAAGAAGATATCAGATGGTTTTTCTGAGTCCTTCAGAAAGAATAAAGAATTCTGATTTTTAAACTACGGTATGAAGTTCTTACCTTGTATCTCAGCCACGGCACATCAGAGTTTAGGAACATAAATTTCTGGTAAAGGAAATGTCATGAACCAGAGCAAAGGGAGCAGAGCAAAGGGCCACTATTCTCCGATGCCATTCAGCATTTTGATTTTCATCACATCCTTCTCTGGAACATTTTTTTTTTTTTTAATTGATAATCTCTATGCTTCTAGCTTTCATTGAGCAAACTCTTGCCCTGTGATTACAGGAGCTGAAATCTTCCTGAAACTAGAAGTGCAAATTCGTAGCCCTCTGTCCTCTCAAGTAAGGATGAGCAGTTGGATACCAGGATAGTATCTCTTTAATATTGTGGTAACTGATTCCTAAAATAAAACGTAGGCTTTCTGCATAGGAAAACAGAAAGACAGCTGTGAGATTCCATTTCTTTGAGTAGAATTGTTTTCATGACTTAAAAATATTTAGATACAGATTCTGAGATTTATCAGATGACAAAGCACAATACAGTCTCCATTACTCTATGCTGCGTATTCTAAGGAAAAATTTCAAAGCCAGAGCAATATAAGATTATATACTGCAAGCCATTAAACAAAGCCTTTTGGCATTGAATTTCAGATGAACAAATTGCATGCAACAGCCAGAGGGGAAGGAAAATAGATACCAAAGGATTCATGACAATATGGCAGTATGCAGACATTTGTTACTCCTCCGGGGCTAGTGAATGCCTCCAGTGCATCTCTGCACAATTGTTCTCAGGACCTTTTGTTATTTTGTTTTATAAATCCTGGGTGTTTTTCAGACACAGAGGCTTTGGAGAGGGGAGCCTGCAAACAGATAGATAATCACGAGACAAATTCAGCCTTAGCTACACGTATGTTGAGCTCCATGATATTTACAATAGCAGCAATCTGTTTTCATGACAGCATGTTTTTTGTAAATCCAAAGAGATAAACTTTCTCAGCTATTTATAAATCAGATGCTTACATTATGATCTCCTGCCAGGAACTCTGTTTTCTGTTGAACTTCGCTGTGTTCAGTTTGACAAATCTGTTTGTTACTGTAGTGCCAAAGGTGAGAAAAATATACTGGAATCCTGTAGGGAAGATGGAATAGCTCTTTGTGATTGGAACAGTGGTGTCCTGCCACTGCTGGGGTAAAGGGAAGTCAAACACCTTGGTCTGAGCACAGCTATGAGCCAACACTCACAGACTATTTTAGATCTGCCACTAGCTTCCAGGGTGGTCTTGGAAGAGAGGTTTGCTTTGATAAATTAAATTAATATTGCAAACTTTTAAATTTTGGTGGTCCTCTATTGGGTAGTATATGTATTTAAGAGAATTGCATTTAGCATTTTTCACATTCTTTAATTTATTTTTGCTGTGCATTGTACAGCAATGTACAGTAAAAATAGAAACAAACAGCAAGCTGGGTTTCATAGTTTTCAGGAAACATGACAGTGAAATAGAAATATAATTGGTTTTCAAGGAACTCAACAATTTGTTACACTACAGTCAAGATGTAAAATATAGTTTCAGTGAACAATTTATATTAAATCATTTATATGTTGAATAAAAATTTATTTAGATTCCAACATATTGTGTGAGATCACACAATAGTGTGTCTATTGGAGCTTTTTGCAAAGCAATTTATACAATTCTTGGTCTGTTTATCATTTCTGGGTTGAACATTTCAACCCATATAAACAGAAATTTCAAGTTTTTGTATGTGTTGATAAGAATGTAAGATCGATTGTATTCAATGAGATAACAGATCCATTTAGTTCAGTGGTCAGTCTTTCATAGGTACCAAAAGTGGATTACTGTTGAAAGATGCAAGTGGAGACAAAGCACATTCATCAGGATTTTCTCACAGCATCTGACAGTTTGTGGCTCAGGTACATTCATGTTTATATGACAGCTACTTCAGGACATATTTACGTATACAAATATATAACAAAACATACATAAAATTTGTATCCAGTCTATTGAGAAGTTATCCCATTATAGAAGTGTATTCCAAAGCTTAAGAAAAATTTATGTTGTGTATGGCCAGAAATTGGTAAGTACAGTTTACAATAACAATTTTCTTTGTTAGCTACCTGTAAAGCTTAACATATCCTCCTTGTCCATACATACACATATAAAATGTTTTACTTTTTGAATCTCTCTCCCTCATATTAATGGAAAAAAAAGATGTTTGATAGCACAGGAGAAGTAAATTTAGAAAACCACAGAGAAGTATATGCTTTTGGAATCACAATGGCAATAACAGTACACAAACCAAAAAAGATATGTGTGTTCAATTGCATAGGCACTGAGACAGTAAATACAATAACTAAATGCTGGTCATAAAGCAAAACCTCAGACTACACACTAGGATTCCTTTAAAAGGAGGAAGGTACATGAACATAGGTAATGAGGAAGGATCTGGATATTTTTTTGAAGCATTCCCATATTTCAGTAACTTACAACTGGTCTTTGAAATTTGGCAGAGCCAAGTCTGGGGTTGGATCTTGACTTTTATTATGGCACAAATTGACTTGAATTACCAGGCTGTTTTGAGTTCTGAGTACTGGAAGTCTCAATTGCACTTCACATTATGCTCAAATTGCACAGCTTTCCCTGTGCTCCCAGCAGTCTTCTCAAAATCTTCCATCAACAACCCACACATATCCTCTTTTCACATCAGATACAGAGAGAAAGGATCTTTCCTCCACTTTCTTTCACTCCAGCTTGTGTTTTGCAGCTGCAAAAAGAGCCACTGAAATGCCTCAGTTGTTACTTCCCCTTAATTCACAGCTTTCACCTTCACCTTCACAAGCCTGAAAGGAGGGTCTCACAAAGATCTTTACTGGTTGTAAAAACTATGCCTGGTTTCCTGCGCATCGTTTATCTTCTGTAGGGCAAAGAGAATTGTTTTAATACAGAAGAAATACTTGCACTTTAGAAGATAATTTCCCATCACACATGTAAAGATGAGGAGGAAAGGAGAGTTGGGGTCAGGAATTAAGGTATTGACATTTGTCTGAGTGTCAACCTCATTGATGCCTGGATAGATAAAGGTAGAGTATATCTAAATGTAACTAGAAGAGTGTGTAGTCAAACTCTCCTTTTACTCCAGTAGATGACACAGTGCATGCACTACCTTTGCATGTGTGGTTTGTTTCTTCAGAGTAAAAGCAGGGAATAGATTTGCTTTTTTTTTTTTTTTTTACAATAACTGTGAAGATATGGAATGAGGGGAGTGTTTCTCAAATGTTTTTTTCAGCTGTTCTGTGACGATTTTATAGGATCACTGTTTTTCCATGTAGGACTCTGTAGGACTCTTTTTTGGGGTCTCTTTTTATACACGTTGTTCAAAACATGTACTGTAGTACCAAGAGATTTGTACAGTACAACTGCACTGATGTTAGTTAGACAGGAGGACTGGTGTCCAATACTAGTTCTGTCCTCAGCCTAAGGGACGTTTCTGAACATGTAGCTTCATTTCTCATTGCCTTAGTTTTCCCATTTCTAGCCAGATAATAGTGATACGCTGCTTGAAAAACTCCTTACACACACTCATAGTAGGAGAAGATACTCTCCATGCCACATATTCACGTCTGTTCTTAATAAACCAAATAAGGCGAGGAAGGATAGAATGATGTGGTTTTAGTACCATCAGGCTTAATTGATGCACACAAACATCAAAATTGATGCATAAGCTGAGAAAATTCTCTGTAATTTAAATTATATTTTCTCTAAATTTTAAAGATTTCTACTATGATTTTCCACTGATTTTAACAAGGAAGGTTATCAAAATATTCTAAATGACACACTTAATAAATCATGAACTACGAAGCATAAAGCATACTTTAAGGACTATCAGTCTGTTAGCATTTCCAAGCATGAGCCCAGAGCATGCCAGAAACAAATGGAAAATTATTGTAATCAGATCTTTCAAAATCTTATTAGACTTTTTAATGAACTGCTTAATGTGATACAAAATTACTTTAAGTCAGAAAAGTGTTGAGAGGCAAATGGAAAGCACAGCATTAATTTAGCTCAACTAAACACTGATTAAAAACTTTAAAGACTTTTATCCTGTACTGAAATACTATGATTATGAATTATTATTATTATGCAATTATAAAAAATAACTTAAACAACTATTCTGAACTATAATACTGATGATTTTATTGAAAATAACATTTGCTTACTCATAAATGTTTTGAATAGTCACAAGCAATTAGTCAAAGTTCACCGTTGAGTAATATAATCTCTACAATAGCCAAACTCATACTGCAAGCCTGCCTTAAACTCCTCCCAAATACTGTAAGTGGTCTCACAGCTACAAGTTCCAGCTTTATACAGAGCACTAAGGAAATGAGACCTTACTGCTGTATTAGTCCCTTGCGGGATTGCACAGGATGGACAGGGGTGCCCACCTCAAGAGGGACACATGGCAGTCTTTTGGCTACCATTTTCTCATCAGGGAATGAACAGTGTTTCTTATTAGCCAGAAGTGCAGGAGAACTGTTCTGTGAGGACATTCACATGTATGTAAACCCCTCAAAAGTAAATGGTTGTTGTATTTCTTTAAGTTCTGAATACAGACTCTCATGTTTCATATATAAATGCCTGCCTTTACTAGTCAGACTTAACAATGGCCAGAAAGTTTGAACTTCATTTAGCCTTCTGGTATGAAATTGGTAGATGCGTGTGTATTATCATGAGATTGTCAAAGATTCAATCTCCTTTGATAAAGCTGTATTTTCCAAAGGAAAAGCATACCACTAGACAATCTGGGAGCTATCTAAGGAAAAATGAAATACTTCAAAACAGAAAGATCAAAAGATTTTGAAACAAAAACAGCTTCTCCTAATCTTGCATCCAGGGTATGTACTGACTTTGCAGAATAACTACAATTATTTCTAAATGATGTATGAAATGACTAATACCTACCTAGAGACTACAACTATTGCACGCAGTCACTGGTTGGCTGTGAAACGTGCTGTAATATTATGCTTAGACATGTCCAGAAAAATAAAACAAAACAAAAAAATCAACATACCATTCCCAGCAATTCAAGATGTTTTTATTCTCCTTCCTCCCACCCCTCACTTCTACTACACCATTCCTATGCTTTTCCCCACGTTCCAGGGCTAGAAAGTTCTTCAGTTCCTCACTTGCAACAAAAAGCACTCAAGATGAAGATCAGCTACAACTCACAGACGTTTCCAATGGGCTAGCTGCACAAAGTTCGTCTGTTGTGAAAAGATATTGAAAATACAGATAGGAACACCATTCATTCAAAAGTACTACAGAGGTGTTTTAATGTATATGTCTAGATCACTCTAGTTTTTGCTACAGTTTCTGATTACTAAAGAATTATGTTCTCTATGCAACACCAACTAAAGCAATGAGTCTGCAAAGAATTCTGTGTACTTTGTTAACCTCATACAAATCAACTTCTGTTAACCTCACTGGGAATATTCATATACATAATCTTTTGAAGAATTAAGATTTGAAGTATGTGTACTTCAGGATACTAAAAATCTTAATAGTTGGCTGATGCAATAGTTAAGAAAGGCATAAAAATGAACATTAGGTTACCCATCCACTTTGAGAAAAAGATGGATCAAGTTTTTACAATTCAGATCAGAAAATACATGCTATTGTAGTTTAATTTTCTGTTTTATTTTAAAAATCAAACATCTCTATTCAGACATAAAACAAAAACAAACAAACAAAAAAACCCCCCACCTTTTATTAACCACACTGCTCAAAGCCAAGCTGATGTGAAAATCTTTTGCGGTCACATACTGAGCCTTACTTTACACACATCAAATTAGTAAAATTTGGACTTCCTATATTTGAAATCAGATATTCCAGAGAGAACTTTGACCACTTCTTGCAGGGGTCCATGTACAGTGTAATCGCAGTAAACATGGTGTAGACACTGTAATGTACTCAGCACTTAATTTGAATTCTAACAAGTCTGATTAAATAAAAGTTTGGCAAAAGATGTTTTGTAGGAATCAAAACATTTTGCACAAATGTATCACTTTTGGGGAAAGTCTTTGTCAGAAATGCTGGTTGCTTGTTAGTCAGGAGATAAAGAGAAGCACACACAGCTGCCACATACATCTTGTATAGCTGGAGAACTGTGCAGAGTTGCTCTGTGCAGTGTACCCAGGATAAAAATCCTTCATGAATGAGGAGGAGGGAAGCCAAAATGCTATGTCTGAAATGCAGTGGAGCAGACACTTGAATTTGTGTGCCCCACCTCCTTAGATGGTGACAAAGCCTCTCAGAACATATGTACTTACAAGTTTGTTTCTGTAAAAAATTCAAAAGATCTCTCTCAGTTAAGAAAATAAAAAATAAAAATCAGCACATCATAGCTATTGTACAAATGAACTGTTTATCTTTGCTACCCAAGCACCCTCATATGAAGCCAACTGCATTCAATAATATTCAAGGATTGGTGATACGGTTTGCATTTACATATAATCATCAGATTTTGAGGTCATTTGCTGATAAAGATGTAGTTTGTGGAAGAGTGTAGAGGCACATGTTGATAGACCATATGGTTTTGTACTGGAGCTCAAGATCTCTGAATGGATTCTTAAAATAACAACTTGACAGTGAAATAACTGTTAACCAACAGTGTAGCAAGGGAGCATGCTTAATGAAAATGTGAATATATCCACAGAGATTTCTCTTCGATCCTGCCTTGAAAATGAGTTTTTTAAATGAGCTTCCAACTCATTGATAATGTTCTTACATTTCACTTCAGTGACTCTTAAGTTCTTAAAAAAAATGGCTTTAGTTCTAGGCATGTGGAAAATACTTGTTTTTGCTCAGTGGTTATAGAAAATATTGGCAATTGTTCTATATATAAAGTAATCCTTAAGTGATTTAAATAAATAAATAAATAAGAGAATAACAGAAAAAAGCAGGAACCCCACCAAACACACAATCAGCTGCCAAACACACTGTCTCCCTTAGCAGCAGGATTGCCATCTATATTAGCAGTTGTGGGGACCCTGCTTGGAGGTGAAGGGAATTAGAAATGTGAAGGATCAGGAGGTGTATCAGCGCATGACTTAGTGAATGGTAAACTGCGTGGAGAACTCAGGACCACAGTCAAGGCCTGACAATGCCATAGTGCAGGCAAAAGCTGATTTTGTGGTTACAGAGCAGCATTCAGAAATGATTGCTAAAACTGTGCTTACCCTCCTGCAGTGTGGCAGAGCTGAGTGCCTGCAGCATTACTGCCCTGAGAGCAGCACAGGCTGAAGGTAACTAACAGCCCCATTAGACACAAAGGAACACAAAGCAAGAAAAAATAAACAAAACTCAGCTGTCAGAAACAAAACCACCTTCCTCCTTGCCAATTCCCAATTGTTTTTTTTTCATCCACACCTAATTAATCAAACAAACTCCCAGAAAATGACAGTTAATTAGGAGTTCATGGAGCACAAGTACCTGCATGGTGAAGAAAGCAGGGATTTTCCAACTCTGTGCATGAGGAGTAAAGTGTGTTTCTTAATGTGATGTGCCTGTGGCATGAATGCTCAAGTGACACTTTCTAAGATTCAAGGATGAGGAGCAGGAGGTTGAGGAGTGTCAACAAGTTATCTACAGAAATATCCTTATTATTCCAAAACTCTGCATTTACTGGTTCAAGTTGTGTCGAAGATTGAGCTAATGTGATTCTTCAGCAAAGATCACTATTCTCCAGTGCTTCAGAGTTACAAAAGGTCAGTCAAAACAGCATCTGAGTGCAAGTGGACATACCAAGACTGCATGCAGCTAGGAGGATATTCACTTTGTTTAATTTCAGGAATTACCCATGGTTGTTTCCTTTGAAGCTCAGTCTTTGCTCCCACTGAGACAGATGCCCAGTGTCCCAGAGAGATGAACCTAGGTGGTGCTCTCAGTCACTTGGCAGAGGAGCTCTGCTTTCCTTACTGTCCACCAAGATATTCTCAAGGACTACCAAAACTTGGTAGACCTCGTTTTCTGTTCTGTTTTCTTAGTCTTCTTCTGCTGTTCCCTTTCATTAAATTTCTTCCCACTCCCTTGTTCCTTCCTTCTTTGGCAGCCATCACAGAGTGGGGCAGCTCCTGTGACACGTGCAGAGGTTGCTGTCAATGTTTAATGGCACTGGCAGTGAAGTCACACAGCACCTCTGAGGCAGCACACTCTGCAAGACAAATGCAGTGTCTTATCAGGAAACACTTGATTAAGTAAACTGCTTTAATAAAAAAGCCACAGGCAATTATTTCTCTTTTTCTCATTGGAGTGACAAACTTGAAAGAAGTCTCTCAGAGAATAATTCAGTTTAGTGAGAGGGATATCTATGGAGATTGAAATGAAAATTGGGAGATGGTATCTCAGTTTAGGCTGAGAGAGGATATGGCGCAGCATAGACTTGTGCAGCGAAGCCACAGACCAGAAAAAAGCTCTCTGGCCACTGGCCTGACCTCACTTGCTCTTCTTCCTTCTGAAGTAAGATTCGTCTCTTCTATACTGATGAAGGTTATTATTTGGTCAATCAGCTGTGATGGAACTAAAGGCCTGGTGTGAATGAGAAATTTTCTGAAAGTTGTTTTAGGAAGAGAATGCCCCAAATAGTAACGAATGTAGTGGGCAGTGGTTAACTAGCTATAGTTCCACTAAAAACTGTATCTCTGTCCACCTTCTGGACCCAGTTTCTCTACCATATGAAAAGAAACCCTGTCCTGGAAGAAACATTTCTGTCAGAGTGTAAATATTTCTACTCTGGCCTTGTGCCTTCAGCCTGTGATATGCAGACAGCTCATCTGTGGTCACAGAGATACAGTTGAAGAGATGAAGAGAAGCAACTGTGAAACGAAAGACCTTTGTCAGTAAGTTACAGATCTCCCTGCTGGTATCTAAGCCTCTACTGGAATATTTATAAGCAGAATCATGTATTGGGAAAGGCTGGGAGTCACAGCCCTCTCTGATTTCATAAGTATTTACCATGTTGAATCCTGAAATCTAAGTACTATATTTTACACTTGACATGCAGATAGTGGAAAGAGTTTGAACTAAATGTAAAGAGGCCACTGGATTCCAATAAAAACATTCTTCTCTTTTTCAAGAGTAGACAAGCAAAGACTTCCCATATCTAGCTTTTCTGACTGGTAACAGAACCCAGCTTTCACATTTTTGTGATCCTGTGTCTGGCACGTACTTCCAAAGTCCATTACATTTTTATCCCTTGTGCTGAAATTTATCAGTCCCCAGAGGTGATTCAAAACAAAGTTGTTTTGGTAAAGACCTACAGGTTATTCCAAAATTTGACAAAAAGAGCATCAAACTTCAGCCACAGTCTTCAACAAAATAATCAATTTTACAAAATACAGTGTTTCCTTTTGAAGGTTGAATCACCCTGACCAAAGCTATAACCTAAAACAAGAGCCTAAGGTGCCTTTCGTGGCTCTGCCATTGGTTCACTCTTCGTCTTTTAGCAAGTCATTTAATTTTCCTGTGCTTTCATCTTCTCCATCTACGAATTCCATGTATTAACTATTTAGGGTGGTAGTCAAATTGGTAAGCAATGAGCAAAAGTTGTCTAAAGATTGTTAATTAATCTTCCTGTTGCCCAAGAAAGGTCTGCCTTTCAAACAAGTTATGCCAGAGCCCAGCAGCAAGAACATCAACAAACTGAAAAGATCTTCACATCCTAAAAGAGATCTCATGTCAAATATTTGATGAACTTTCTCACAAAGAAATATAAGGTGGCTCCTCTCCTATCAATGCCCTGAGAGAAGATGACTTGGATGAGGAAATACAGAGACCAAGCCCCTACTTCATTTGATTCAAATTTCACTGACTATTATTTCAGACTATTATTAAGGTGGAGTGATTCTCTCCACAGGAGGGTATTAAAAAAAAATAAAAAATAATAAAAAAAATCATTCTCACATTATTCTCTGCTCTTTTATTTGTATGCTTTACCAAATCTCCTGTGTATTTTTAGCTTCTTACCTACAGGCACTGCTACAGAATGGTAGATATCATTTACAAAGAATTTCTAATGAACCTTCTCTATTCTCAGTTAGAGAACAGAAAAACAAAACAGGCAAAGATTATCAAAGAAATCAGGAGTCGAATTCAAAAATGGAGAAACCAAACCATAAATAAAAAGAAAGCCAGATACCACAAAGCCAAAAGGAATCCAAACAACATCATTCCAGCCATATGTTTATGAATTTGAAAGGTGTGAAATAGCTAAGGCTGAAATCTGAATAACATGAAACAGTACTAACTCAAAAAAGTAACATCTTAGTTTACCTTTGAGAAGTATTATAAATGCAGAAGTGTGTGATAAGCATTATTTTTCTTTGTACAGATGTTAGATGAACCGTGTTAAAGTGTGTCAGGTGACGAGCTGGTGGCTGCTATATCACAAACCAGTCATTGCCCGGGCTCTTGAGAGCATTGCCAAGTTTGAACTGAAGCATTTTCAGGCTATCAGCCACAACTAGAGAGAGATTATTTTAATTCAGCTATTAAAGGAAAAAAGGTGACTAGTAGTTTCTTGGCTCCTATTTTTACAGACCAAAAGTAGGTATTTTTCTACCACTCCAAGCCTAGCTCATCCTTTATAGTCAGTGGAGGATAGAGGTCATCTCATTCAAAAATGCTTTTGAAAGCAGTTCCAGAACTCACTAGTAAGTAGGCCTGTTTCTTCTAGGTGGCTTTGAAGACCAGAGAGGCTAGAGAGGGGAGGCCAGCATCAGGCTGCTTTAACCAGCTGAGCTGAATCCTGATGGCACATCCATTCATCTAGCACACGGCCCATGGCTATGCTTTGGGAAGCAAAAGAGGCTGTTTAGCCACAGCCAAATTCTGGAGGAACAGAATGTCCTGGCTACCTGCTTTGCCAGCCTAAGCTCAGAATCGGTGCTGGGTAAGGAGAAACCTACCTCACAATAAGCAGGTCCCCATGCCTCCTTTCTTAGCGTCAAGGAAGATTGAGGAGGCATATGCCAGTCCAATACTTCCATTTTGTCTTTGTTACATAGGGAAATGAAAGCAACTGTACTTTATGCATGGCAGCTAGACTAGGATAATTGGATTAAAAGGAATTACAATGAGGTTGGCTTGCACTTACAGATAACCATTATTCACACATCAGTAGTTTGTATTTTCTTATTATATATGGAGTACACAGCAAATTGTTCATTTGACAAAGAAAATTTGTTCTAGGTTGATCAAAACTATTCATAAAATTTTGCTAAGTGCAGTGAATACTTCTAGCCAAAAAATGTGGGAGCTATTTTTCTTTTTATGTTACAATAGTTCATTTCAGCTTATTTCAAAACAAAATGTTTTGTTTCAAAACAGTGATTTGAGATCAAAGATACCTAAATTGAAAATGAAAATACAATAAAAACAAAATAAAATTAAAAGACACAAAACTATAACATTTTTGGAGGCTGAATAGAATGGTTCATTGGACTTCAGATAAAGTTCTAGGAGGGGGGGTTGTTTTCTCAAATCAAAAAATAAAAGAAACATTCATTACCTATTCACTCCGCTCTAATCTGGAGGTTTGGTGCAGCCAGTTTTCAACAGTGTAGGCAGCTGCAGAGCTCCAATTCAAATTGGAAATTCTCCATGATTGGGGGAGAAGGAGGAGAGAAGACAGGAGGAAGCAAGGGGAAAGTCCTGGAAAAACCTAAAAATGTCAGAGTAAATGGCAAAAATAAACATTTTGATTTAAAGGAGGAACATGTCAGCACCAAGTTGCTTAAGAGATAGTTATGTGGATAGTACTAATTACTGATAAATCTTGAACTGTCAAACACGTAATACCAGAAGCATCATGTAGTACCTTGAAAACTGTGTAGATCGAACTGTTTTTTAATTAAAGATAAATTCACTGAATTAAACGTGGCTGTATTTTAAAAACTCTCATATTCTGGAAAAAGAAAGTATTTTTCAAAAAGTAAGAACTAATTGATACAATAATAAAAGTCTATTTGGTTTTTTTTTTTCCCTATTAAATGTAATAGTAATAATAATAGTAGAAGTAATAATACATTATTTCCTTTTAAGTATACTTTTCTGTCCTATCTCTGTTTTTTTGGAACAGTTATTTTTCTGGTCCAGCAGCTGCATTCCCTATCACACTTTGTCACATCATCAGTCATATAGCTACTGAAGTCAACTCCCCCTCAACAGAAAGGGACACTTGTGAGTTTATATTACTGCCATAAATTTTTTGGCAGTAAATTTCTTAACAAATAATCCCATATTCTCCTGTATACAGTGCACAAACTGGCTAATAAAATGATTTCTGCTTGGGGATTTGTGGAATGCCTCCATCTTCAGTCAAATGTGTAAGCAAAAGTATCTTATAAAATGTACTGGAAAGTTCATAAGTTTCAAAGTTTGCAGGGAATACTCCACCTGGTGAGAAAAACAGATTTCAAAAAATAGAAGTTCTCCAAGTTCACCAGAATCATGAGCCAAGGAAAACCTTAATCAGAGTCAATGGAGAAAATTAAGTAGTTAAGAGTTGGTCTTTTGGGGCTAGCAACACTTGAAGAAATGAAATGATGAAATAATAAGCTTCAGTTTGCACCGAGAACTAGTCAGTCCATGCTTTGTGCCAGTCTCTGCTCCCTGAACTTTCTATATGGAGATGCTTGAAAAACAGTATAGCACAGAGCTGTAAAGCTTCTTGCTGGTTTTTCGTGCCTTACTTTCAGGACAGTTCTCATCTACACATCACTCTCTTAATAATCCTTTGGCAGCACCAACAGAATTTGAATGAGTATAATGAGCTTTTTAAGAATGAAAATGAGAATCATTTCTAGCCCATATGATAAATAGTCCTCCTTTATCACTCTTCAAACACAAAATTCGTCTCAAGAAAATGTTGGACTTGGTCTTCAGACTTTCTCACTGTCTTGGAGTCATATAACCATTCCCTGTGATAGAAAGAAAAGTGAGGAAAAAATATTTTAATGACTTCTAAGCCTAATTAATGTACTTATTTTCTCTTTCATTCAGGTTTCATTCAGTTTTTTCATTCAGTGTATGTGTAAGCAAACTCACGATCTTACAGTGGAGAATCACTAAAATACTGAAAGAAAAGCAGTTTATGATTACATGAGCTACTTCACAGAGTGTAAAAATCCTAGGTCAACAGCTGTTCATGGCTTAAGAGGTAGCCTCATCAAATTGGATTAACAAAATTCTTAATAAAAAAGTAATAGTATTCAAATCTGGAAGAACAGGAACGGTGGAGAATCACCTCACCAAGCCCTATATATCTCAAAGCAGCCAAATCTGATATTTTCATTCAGTGTAGGCTGAAAAAAAAACAAACAAAAAGTGGTTTTGGTCTTGTTCGCATACTATTAGTAATAATAATGGAAACAGAGAAAAGTCAGAGTAGCAGGGAGCCATGAAGGTAAGAAAAGCATTGACCTGAGTAGTAGGAATGAAGAGGAAGCAGTTATTGAGTATTCAAGTAAAAATTAGATTACATAAACAGTTTTAATTAGGTTTTAATTAGTTTTAATTGATGCAGTAGAAATATTACAGATGCACTGATAGGGAGATCTATAGTATGTAGGAGGTACAGAAGATGCATTCATTTGAAAACAGAGAAAAATCCTTCTTCATTGAAGAAAATGCTGTATTTTCCTCACAGTGTGAGTTCAGATTTGAATGAATTCAGATTTGACTCAGTAGAGCAGGTACCTGTCTTCAGGTCCCTGAGTGTACTGAAGGTCTGAAATTAAAGATATACCCAAGTACCCTGCAGAATCAGAGTCTTGACAAAAGCAAACATTTCTGAAGAAAGGTAAAAAGTTGCTGCAAATGTCCAGCAGCATGAGAAGGAGGACATATGGAAGCACCTGTCTTTTGATGCGTGCAAATTTATTGCAGAGACGAAGCAAAAGCTAAGAATGTCACAGAAGTGCTCATGTAGGGCTTCAGGTAATGGTGTTACTCTTTTCGCTTTATGAGCATCATCAGGACAAAAATACTATATGTCATGCAAACACAATTCATGTTAGGTGAAACCTTCCCAGGCAAATATTGTTAAGCAGAAGAGAAATGGGAGTTGCATTTTCTTTGCATTGGTAGCTGCAGCAAGCCATTAGCTGTATGTCTCTGCCTCATGTCCCAGACATTGCAGACTTGTTGCTGCAATGGTGGTGGCGGGTTGCTGAGCATTCCTCCATGAAGCCCCGGAGTTTGCCTTGTTACCTTGGGGAATTCAGTTCTGCCAGGAAATGAAAGGATGCCTGCCATTTAACTTAAAAAGAAGCCACTCATGCAACATACATCTCTTTCTCCAATTAGGTGTATTTTCTAGATATTTTATTCTTTCTCCCCTAGTCATTAGAGATAGAGTACAATTGTCCGATAGTTGAGTCCCAATCCTTATACCTATTGAAATCTGAGATCTTATGCTGTTTAGTTACATCCAAGAAGAGTTCACACATATATCATCTAACACACAAACCATGCTAACAGTGTATTAACAGTCCATCCGCCTTGTTATAAAGATGTTCACTGAAATGTAATCTTTTCAGCTCTCCAATTGAACTGGGACCTACAATAGCTGATACAATTAAAAGCAAACAACAACAGTAAAACCACAACACCTCTATGTTATTGGAGAAAGAATTTAGGATTTTTTTCCCTTTTTTTTTTTTTTTTTAATTTGTGTGTGTGTGTGTGTGTGTGTGAGACAGAGAGTGAAAAAAAAAATTGTAGTGAAAGTTAAAACAATGCCTTTGTAAACTTTGATTTCTTCTTCAATATATTTAGATATACAGCACAATTCTTAAGAGAAATACAGAGAAAGTAAGAATCTACTGAAAGAGTATGAGTATGAAGGAAAATTTTGTTACTTAGACTAAGTCTGTGAGGCACTTATGGTCCAAACTACATCAGAAGACTGTCTGCAAAATGACTACAAATTAGAACAGAACGAAAACAAAAGCTATGCGCACAAAAGCAAACAAACAAAATGTGGTGGAAGATGAAGATAATAAACTAACATTGAAAGGCTTAGCACTATTTATATTTCATTGCAAATAAAAAACATTCCAGGGCAGCATAAGTAAATAGGATGGCCAATGTACTGCTGAGGGGAAGGCTTAGAGAAATAAGAAAAGCTCTGAGTCTAAAATTAAAAGGTCAGAGCTGCTGATTTCTAGCAGACTCATTGCTCCCACCCTGCAAAATGAAGAGAGATTCTTCTTCAGGATGCAGACTTCAATGGGTGAAGAGGGAATCCTTCCCTGAGTGCCTCCATGTGCAGAAATTGGAGCCTTGATTTTGCCAGGATCAGGATGCCATGTCCTGCTGCCCACACAACCAGTGCTGGGCTGCAGAGTGTCACTGAGATGAGGATTTGGGGGTATCAGGGACCCAGTGCATGCTCTGGGGGTTCTGGAGGTCAAGGGCACACCAAACCCCACTGGATCCTCCCTCCATGTGCTGCCATCTGTGCTCCTTGGATGAACTGAGTGTAAGGAAGAGATCCTGGGTCTTGCTAATAATAGCTTGAATCCTCCTTCTGGGATTAGAGTGGTGTCATTAACTCCAGCATAACGGAACAAGGGAATTCAGGGTCAAGCTCAAAAACAGAAAGAAATTTCAATATCTCATTTCATTTCTCCTTTTCTGCTGCTTATGCACTCTCTGGACAGAGAAAAACAGACTTTGTTTGTGTTTCTAATCAGTTTCTACTCAGTTTCACTTTCTAGCTGTCATGAATGAGCCCAGTGGTCGCAAAAGTAGAAATGGAATATTTAAATCCCATGTCAGCAAGTGTAAGTAACTATAATCCGTTTATCTATAAGTCTTTTCCTTCAGAATAATCTTGTTCTTTTCTGCTCTGTAATCAATCACAGTCACAAACCTTTTACTTAATGTACAGTTCTTGTTTTTTTCCAAAAAAGTCATCCAGGGTTTTATTGTTTTGAATAATTGCAGGTGATGAGAATGCAAGAGGTGAGAAAGATTTGGAAATTCCTGTTTTCTGAGATAAACTTCTATAAATGCGTGCCACAGTTTGGAACAGGAAAAGAGTGAGTATAAAAGGAAAGCAAATAGAGAAAAAGCAGATTCAGTAACAGTTTCTTCTGTATTTTCACTATCAGTGGCCACATGTTTGGAAAAGCATCTGTATGAGGAAAATTTAAAACTGTGTGTGTGTTGTTGTATGGCACTTCATTCTGAATGAAAAAGAGCATGCACAGAACAGTTGAAATGTGGGTTAAGAGAACTGAGTATCTTTATTTTTAAGTGCTTTCTCTTCTTCCTACACAGACATTTTTGGCAACACATCTTCTGAAAATCTTGGCACAAAATGTTTCAATCCCCTCCCACAATTCCAAGACTAGAAAGACTTTTCTGGAGTACGAAAATACCCCAAGATCACTGTTAGAAAGGTAGACAGTGGTAAATGCCACGTATTTTCTGGAGACAGAGACTGCACTATGAACACAGCTAGGGTTTGATTGTTTTCTTGTTCTCTGAAATATTTCTTAAACAAATGCCTAGGTGTGTTTAATGTGGTCACACTGGAGAATAAAAGAGAATGACACATAGTATATAAAAATGGTGTTTTTTGTGTTAATAAATAAGGCTCTACATTGTCGTTTATCCTTTTCTTAAGCAGGGTTTAGGTGTGCAAATAAAATCAGAAATAAACAAATGTGATGGAGCTAAATGCTGTAAAAAATAAATAAATAAATAAAAAATATGATGGTAGGACTTGTCCCAGCAGCTTGTCATTTTGACAACACAGCTTTTGTAATCCCTGAGCTCTAATAGCAGCTACAGGACTTAGGTGCAGAGCACGCAAATACTGATACATATACTTAACCCAAAGCTGTATGAGCCAGAGGTCTCAAGTGTGCCAGATTTTACAGACTTTGCTTCTACTCAGTGATGACCCATTCTGTTCCACTGAATGCTCCAAATTAATCATTGCTCTAGCTATGAGTGAATGAGGAGTCCTATATATGTGCTCTACAGGTTATTACTGATTCTCTTCAACTCTCCTTTTTCTGGATGCTTCAAAGCATTCAGAGAAGGCTGAAGGCAAAGTGCTGAAGCCAGGAGACCCTTCTGCATATCCACATTAAAAAAAACCAAAACATTTTAACTAAGAGATTCTGCAACTCTAACAATGAAGGTACGTCCAGAAGTGAGGCACCTTTACTGCACTGCCTATTTCCTCAGTGCTAACATGTGGCATAAATCTCACTTTAGCTGCAAGATTTGTCCTACCCTTCTATCCTGTGTGCAGAGGGCAAAGGTATTACCAGTTCTCAGTATTTAACTGCTGTGAGACATGTTTAAGACGTCAGTGGAAACGCATGTGTCACTTTTCTCCATCTTGCGGCTACAACACTATAAAACACTGTAAGAATTGTGGGGTTTTCTTTTCACTCAGCAACTGTTATCTGCACTGGGAATCAAAAGAGATCAAGTTCAAACCATGAGAGAAAACAAAACACAGCAAAAAGTTAGCATGCTTAACTGAGTGATGAAAAACTAATGAAAAAGTCTAAATAATGTGCCCATTATGGCAAGAAGTACCACAAAACACTGGATTTCCATGTTTCCATTACTTGACTCATATTTTGCTGAAAGACAGCTTGAGTAGGACTTGCAAAAGAACTTAATGAACACTATTGTGACTGTATAACCAAAAAAAAAAAAAGAAGAAGAAAAAAGAAAGAAAGAAAGAAAGAAAGAAAGAAAGAAAGAAAGAAAGAAAGAAAGAAAGAAAGAAAGAAAGAGAAAGAGAAAGAGAAAGAGAAAGAGAAAGAGAAAGAGAAAGAGAAAGAGAAAGAGAAAGAGGAAAAGGAAAAGGAAAAGGAAAAGGAAAAGGAAAAGGAAAAGGAAAAGGAAAAGGAAAAGGAAAAGGAAAAGGAAAAGGAAAAGGAAAAGGAAAAGGAAAAAGGGCCATAAAGAAAAAGAAAAAGAAAAAGAAAAAGAAAAAGAAAAAGAAAAAGAAAAAGAAAAAGAAAAAGAAAAAGGAAAAGGAAAAGAAAAAGAAAAAGAAAAAGAAAAAGAAAAAGAAAAAGAAAAAGAAAAAGAAAAAGAAAAAGAAAAAGAAAAAGAAAAAGAAAAAGAAAAAGAAAAAGAAAAAGAAAAAGAAAAAGAAAAAGAAAAAGGGCCATAAAGAAAGGGCCCAATATAAAAAGATTGTAGGGATCTTCTAAAATTAAATTAATTCTTCAAGACAGAGTGTAAGGCAAAAAAGACATGGAGAAAATTGGGGAATAAAAATAGAAATGATTGTATCCAAACACAGCTAAATTGTAGTGAGCATGAATCAAGTAACACTGATCTCAGAACACTGAAGAATTCATACATTAAACTATAAATCCCGTGGAAGGATGCTTTAAAATATATAGCCATGATTATAATTACGTGCACACATAGAGTTAGGTGCATACATTACCCTCTTGAATCAGGACTGAAGAAAGAGTGAAATTCAGCTAGATCGGTCAAAGGGTCCTCAAGAGGTGTGAAGAAGTGCAGAACACAGTTCAGAGGACAAAATCATTACGTCCAGGGGACACCTGAAGGTGTATAGGGATATACAATATGGCTTTTGTTAGAGTGATCACATCTGTCTAATCTGATAACGTTCTTTGGTAAAGTTACCACATTTTGCAGACACAAAGAATTCAGCCTCAGTCAGACGCTTTGTATCATACTGCTGAAGTTATTAATACTTTTGGAGAAGGGAGGATTAATACTGAAGAGGTATGGTATGCATAAGGGACTGGCAGACAGAGAAATGAGGTCAGGTTGCTCTCAAAGAGGAGGTGTTGGGCTGGAGAGAGACTGCAAGTTGAATTTCTCAGGGATTTGTCTTGAGCCCAGTCGTCAATATTTCCATCAGCACAGAGGAGGTTCAGAGCATCACACAGAAAGAACTGAGAGCTGGAGCAATAGAAGTGGGATACATTTCAACAGTATAAAAGAAAGGCTACATAGATGAGGATTGTTAACAGAGATCTCTGCAATAAGCTGAAGGGTCTCTACAGACAAGAAGGTGCATTTGATTTCATTAGCTGACCACATCAGGACAATGGCAGTTACCAGTATGAAAAATGTAGATGTAATGTTGGGCATAATGAAGTGCAGCATTTCCAGAAGAATGTGGTTAACCAAGGCACTGGTGATACACAATATTGTATACAACTGTGGCATTCAGAAAAGCTGATTTCAAACTGGGGCAGGTGGAGGTAAAAACTCTAAGGGAGAAATAGAAATTCTGTTGTGCAAGAAGAGATTGGGAGGATCTGGTTTGAATAACCTAATATAATGATCCTGAATTTGTTTGTGGACCATAAACATAACAGGAGGAAAAAACAACAACAACAACAACAAAAAACAACCCAAAACTTTAATAAAAGAGAGAGAAAGAGAGAAGAAACAAAAATAAATGTGTATAAAGAGAAAGGTAGAATCTGACAGCCTTCTGGTAGAAGTAGGGGCAAAAACACCAGCAAACTTTCAAGTGGAATTTGATCAGTTTATGAGTGATGTAAGGATACCTGAGACAGAAGAGGACCAAATGTAATGATCCTTTCACCAGTGCACTGCACTCTTCCAGCTTAAACCTGGCAAGCTGGGAGGTTGAAAGGTTTGCCTTAATCAGAAGTAGTTCTACTGAAGAGAGAGAAAGGAAGAAAACCGAACAGTTCTGAACCATTGCCAAGGATTCGGAGTCATTAAAATAGAAATCCAGGAATCTTTCCAAGATTTTATGTGACCTAGTTCAGCAGTTACAGCTCCCTCCCCAAGCACACACATCTTGAAAAAAAGGCACAGTAGAGCTGAAGAAAAAAAAAAAAAAAACACAAGAAACTGTAGAGAGGGGAGTGACGGAGCTGATCAAAAGTATGGGACAACTTCCAGGTAAAGAAAATTAACTGCACTAGGACTCTTTAGCCTCTAGAGTGACACCTAAAGATAGATACATTAAGAGATGTACAGAATCACACAGTGAGCATAGTGGTGGCACAAGGAGCATCTATTCACTGCCTCACGCACGGAGCAAGAGGGTTTCAAAAGGACCCATTGGGCAGTAAGTTTGGAAAAAACAAGGCAGATTTTGTTGAGCTCCCTACTGCAGGGTGATACGATATGATAGGACAAATCCTTTAACTGAAAATGCATCGTATTTGGCTTAGTTGCTGAAGCATGAACTGCAACAGAATGTGAAAATATTTCTTGATAGAATCATTATATTGCCTACTACCATCTTCTTATCACTTCTGCCATAAACAAGATGCCAAGGTTGATAGACTTGGAGCTGATTTGGCATTACTGGTCAGTAATGCCATGGACTGACAAGACACCATGTTCAGGATCAGCCCTGTATCCTGGAGGGATCAGACAAGATAGAGACCTAGGGCTGCTCCTGTCTGCATACACCTTATCTCAGGGCCAAGCATGCCTGGGCCAACTGGCTGTGGAGACAAAGGGAAGGCAGGAGCTGTCAGATAAGGTATTTTGGTTGATTTTTTTTTTTTTTTTAACAGTATAGCCACAGCTGCTGAATGCAAGGCACATTCAACAGCTCTTTGTAAACTGTGCAGTTGGAGCACAGCTGAGAACATTTGGAGCGCATCTGAAAGAACATTTGCTAAAATGCTTACACCTGGGTCCTACTGTGCTTATAATGGTGACCCCATAAAAAGGCTGTGGGCTTTGGTTTCTCCTAGCTAGTCCATATAAGGATAGTCCAGGCTTACGGAGTGTCCATAACTTCAGATTTAATCAGTTAACAGGAAGGAGCATGCTAAGATTTATTCTCCTTTCTTACCATCTTCATGATACTCAGCATAGTTACACAGATACAGAAATGGAATAACACAGCATTAAGCCAGACATTAAGGTCATGCTTATTACCAGTTCAAATCAGTCTCCAAACCTTCCATCCTTGCTTCGCTCCCTCATGCGATTTGCACTATTACACAATGTTTCATGGTATTTTGCTTGCCTGTAAATAACAGGTGAGAGCAAAATAGATCTTGGAGACCACACTACCACACCAGAAGGTGTGCTTTCAAGTTCCTCAGTAAGGTACACAAGTTGACCGTGGCTCAGTTTCTTAGTGGGGTGCGACCAATGCACGTGTCAGCTGTCCACATGCCTCGGTGCTCGCCAAGCACCGATCCAGTGCACTTTGCAAACAGAACTCTCCCACCCACCCAGCCTGCTCTCCCTTCCATCCTGTGCCCAGGGGCACAGCTGGAGCCAAAATGCCCAAGTGTAAGCAACATGATTCCTTTTATGCTTTAAAGCTGCCTAATGTTTTGGGCAGCAATAGTTCAGCTAAAGCTATGACTAGCTCACATGTTTAAAGTTAAGCATGAACTTAATTAATTTGCTGGCTAGGGGCCTAAAAGTACAGTAGTTGTTACCTGAACACCTTACCTACTGCTGCTCTGTGAACTGCCTGCTCTTTTTTGTGGTTGGGGTCTTCTCTCTCCCTGTACATGAAGCCAAAACATCCTCTAGAGCAGCTGGGTGACCCAGGCTGCCATACCTGGTCAGTTAGCTGTCCTTGGACAGGCCACCAGGCCTAAATGACCTGCCCCTGGCTCTGAATGAGGATACCCAGAGACTCCTTATTGCTGCAGAAGTGATAGATGTCATTGACACATCTCTGGTTCCTACTCTGTCCAAGAGCACTTCTCAATTAATGCTAACATTTTTGTTTCATGGATTTTTCCCATTCTCTTTTTCTTTTGAAGGACGGCTTTGCTATAGCAAAATACTTATCTCGTTAGAGCCACTTTCTCTAACAAGGAAAGAGTTCCCTCTAGCCACCAGCTTCTGTAACAGCACCCATGCTATCTCTATGCAAAACTTTCCTTTAAATGTGGGTTTATGTTTATGCAGTAGTAAAACTGTAATCTGAACATCAGTGACAAGTCTACTGAATAGTTATTTAGCTCCTGAATTGTTACACTGCTTTTTTTCAGTGGGAAGGAAAAACAAATGTATTTGGGAGCAGAAAGAATGCCATCTTGAGACAAAAATTACCAGCCATAGTAATAAAGTGAAAATGTTTGGAATAATTTAGGATAAAACATTCATTCAAAAGTATTTTTCAGCTTCTGGGGAAAAGCCAATGTAGTCAAATATGTCTGGGAAAAATATCCTAAGATCAGAGCAAGAAATAATTAGCTTGTAACAGAATTCAAAGAATCCTCCATTTAGTTTCCCAAATAGACTTGGGATTTAAAAATATTTTTATTTCATTTCTGTTTGTTTTATATGTATCCCAAGGTACTAACTTCTGGTGTAAAGTCTTGCTTAAAATCACCCTTTCTCTGCTTATTTGGTGTTCAATGCACTCTTTAGTCCACTTGGAGTATTAGAACAGACTAGAAAAAGCAGATCAACATTCCAAGTAAAAATGATGCTGAAATATGTATGAACTCTGCCAAACCAACATGGCTATAAAAAATCTCTATCAAGTGGTTGAAGCAGACATGGTGTAGACACCTCACAAACAAATCAGTGACCACGTTCAAACACTACTCAGCTGAAGAATCTATCCATAAACCACTATCCAAAAATATTGAGGAAATGAGGGTGGAATAAGTGATATCAATATGGGAGTGTGGGAGGTAGAACAGAGGACAAAAATCAAATTGATGTAATATTGAAACAATAATACCAAAGTGAAGTGAAAACTAGAATAATATACAAAAGTGAAGTAAGCGATCATGAAAAATATCACTGTGAGAGCCTGAGAAAAAGACTAGAGAGAGGAAAAACAGAAATGATTGCTGTAATAAGGACAGAGAAGCAGAAGAGAAATCAAATCTGACATTAATTGTAGGATTGCATAGGACTTTTTGTAACTATGGAAAGATATACTGTACTGTGGGTTGCACACTGCTTTCAATATGTGCCTCATGTTTTTGAAAGTTGACTACTGTTTATTATATCATATGATTAAACCAAAGAAGTGAATGTGAGAATGGAGAATTAACTGTCAGGACAGTGGAAAATGTGCATCAGTATTTGTCATCATATTGATCTAATATTCATTTTCCACAGGAATTAGAATTTAATTAAAAAATAACAAAAAATCTACATCAGCTTGTAATCTCTGCTAGAAACTCCATGCTGCTCAGAGATGTGTCCAAGTTGTCTATCTGCATTCCCACTTGGGTCTGATGCTATCCCCAGTCTCAGATGCCCAGCTTGAGAGTCTCTAGCAGCTTTAAAAGAGCCCATGTTGCCAGTGGTGTTTTCACTAATCATTTTTTAGAAGTTTAGGGTTTACTTAAGAGTGATTTTGTGTGTCAAAGTGATAACTGACACAGTGGGTGCTGAGCAATGCCATGCAGTTACCTCTAGGCTCTCCAGTGCGGGGTCCCCCAAGGCTTTATGGGGAGATATCCTTTCTTGTCTGCTGAGGTGTAGCCAGGGCTGTGGTGGGACAAAGCAGGTTTTTATCAATGCACAACGGGTCTGCACAGCCAGTGCACATCTGCATCTACTGGCAAACAGATTAAGAAGATTAAGCATATCAAATATTGTCTGAGTTATATTTAAAACTATCGTTACATTGCTCACAAAATCTGTTTTCTTGCTGAAGAAAACCCTAAATTGATAATTGCTGGATACTAGGATGATCCACTCACTGTAGTATCATATTGTGTTTGGTTTCTTTCAATATAGAGAATCTTCCTTGGGTTGGAAGGGACTCCAAGGATCATCAAGTTCCAACCGGGTTATCTCAATCTTCAGTCTGGCCCAATAAAGTAGTTCTTATACTTTTGAGCTTCTAAGACATATTTCTGCAACTGGCACAAGTATTTACCACTGAGAATTAACTGCCTTAAGAGTTCATTTATTTATTTTTTACCAATCATGTTAATACAAGAGTATCTTTCAGAAACATGACTAACTGACTTGTGGATGCCTCCACCCTGCAGGCGTTCAAGGCCGGGCTGGATGGGGCTTTGAGCAACCTGGTCTAGAGGGAGGTGTCCCTCTCTATAGCAGGGGGTTTGGAACTACATGATCCTAAAGGTCCCTCCAACCCAAACCATTCTGTGATTCTATGATCTTACTTGAATACATATTTGCTACAAATGGTTCGTGAGCAGATGATACATTTCCAAATACTTATGAAAATCAGAATAATTTCTGATAAATGTGTACACAATATGAGGACAAAAAATTATCATGAAAATAAGCCATTTGTTTAACACAATTTATTCATGCACTATTATTAAATGTCTATCACATGTAGTAGTGTATTCAATAACACTATCTTCTTTAGAAAAAGCCCTCTTGGTACAAATGGGCTAAATCTTCACTAGAACTTGTGGCATAAACTTGCTAGTAAATGAATGACCATCTCTGCTTCTTCCAAGGACATGTATGTGTTGTTTTTAGAAGATTTTTCTTTTTGGAATACATATCAGACTATGTATTTTGAGAGAAGTAGACAGAAGACTGAAAGAATGTTAGCAAATTAAGTGAGAGAAATGTAGTTTTTGGGAGAAAATATCTGCTCTATCTATTTAAACCAGCAATTGGTCCACAAATGCATTTGAGCATAGATTTTTTCTGTGACATTTGTTTAAATGTTTTCATAAAATACATTTCAAACAGATCACACGGTTGCAAATAAAGTCATATTAACGTTTCATTATAGGATAGAAAAAACACAAAATTAAAATACGGAAAGTAAAACTTCATTTTTTTTAAAGCTATCTAAATCTGAAAAACCATTTTAATCCCTATTATTTGTATCACAGTAGTGTCACTCAAGCCTTCTAAATGTTTGATAGAGATTAAGTTGACACTGATAACAATAAAATGCAGTTAAAATTAAGCCTTTTTAAATATTTGGTCTTTGATATGGTTATACCATAAATTCTGGCCAGGACAGAAGCATGTTCTTTGAAGAGAGACTACCATAGCACAGGTCTCTCTGCTGGAACACTTAACTTATGACCTCTGCCACTAAAATTGGACACAAACGCTGGTCTGATTCACAAGAGACAGCTCCAGTGTTCATTATTTTATGAAGTGGAATACAAGCGATACCTTCAGATGAGCAGCAAAATTTCAGTCATAGCAGATTCCAATAAATACCTCCCCCTTTCATGTGCAAGGTTCAAAGCTTTGAAAGTCTGGAAAGCTCAATAGAGTTTGTAGAGTTAGCCAGGTTCAATTCATTAGGACACAACTTAACTGGCAGCTTGTAAAATAAACCTTGTCCCCCACCTCTTCCACCTCCTTCCAAAAACATAACGCAGCCCTGACAGAAAGCTGATAACTTAACCATGCAAAAGAAAACCTGGAATCTGCAGACAAGGATTTTACTATGTGCTGAGCCTGGAAAGTGGAAGGAAAATAATGTAGCGTTGTCCTCTACTCACAGAACTTCAGGAAGAAAATCATCTAACAGAGTAGGAAATATATTCATGACCTCCAGATTCTCACTAAAGCAGGGGCAGGCGGTGGCTTATCAATCACAGAATTGCTTGTAAAGAGTTATTCCATACAGAAAGGAAAGATTCATTGTATAGTTGCCTCCATCCATCCCTCCCTAAAGACACACACTCCTGAGATATTTTTCTTCTTGCATTTCAGACTATTTAAAAGTTAATCCCTAATTTCAGCCTACAGACTTCCATCTGCTAACGGAAGTTAGTGAAGCTCTTCCAGAATGACAGTTAAAAGACCTAAATCATTGTGTCATACATAAACATTGCCCTAGGCAAACCCAACCTATTAACATACAGAAGAGGAGTTCCCAGAAGAGATGCATGCAGGGATTTGGTGTTCCTTCCATCATTTTTTTTGGTCAAAAGCATCACAAAATAAGGTGTCAGGTACCACACAGGATTATTCTTATTCACTGTCATGCATTCACATATATGCAGTACTTACTGTGCAATATGTATTTGTGATTGTGTGTGTGAATAAAATTATGTTAGAAAGACACAGCATTTAATTCTCTGTCAGTGAATAGCAAGTTGCTAGTTTCTGCACATCATTTACACTTGCAGATCCCCTGGGGTTTACTGCAATTATCCACTGTACAGTTTAATAGTAAATATTTCTACTATTGGTTAATTCCCTTTGTCAGAAGTTTCTGAAAATAAATGCTACAGTAACAGGAATAAATCTTATGATTCTTATCACTGTTGTTACTATTTAACAATGTAAATAGAGACTGCCAGCTTTCTAAGAGACACATCCATCACTTTCCTACCACTTTCTGATTTTTGTGTGAGAATTTTCTTTCCTCTTATAAAACTTTTTAAATGTTTTGTTTTTGTTGTTTGTTTGTTTTGTTTTATGCTCTTATTTGGGAACTCTCTCCCTAGAAGCAATTTCCAGTAGCTATGTATTTCTTCAAAATATTGACTTAATACTTGGTAAGCTTTGGGATTTGGACCTGCCTTGAGAAAACCATGCATTATAAAGGAGAAGCACTTTGGCTCTTCACAATATCAAAACCACATTTGCATGCTATTCCCCTAATCCTGCAGAATTCGAAATGCAGTGCTGGTGAAGCAGAACAGTTTCTACTTTACAGTGCAAAATTTATACAAATGTGTCCAGAGCAGAGCTGAGGGTTTCTGAGGCTCATGAAATGCATGGTATGATCTAAACTAAATGCAAGGACTAAGACAGGACTAAGACACGGATGTACATTTCAACACCTGAAAAATATGTATAGGGCAGCCAGAGGGGAAGCAGGCATGGAGGGAGGGAGACCTAGATCCTTTTGTTGTTTTTTTTTTTCCCAGGCATTCCCCCTTTGCCCTAAAAAAGAATTGTTCTTTGCCCTAAAATACACAATGAAGAAAAGACTGAAGAAAAACATCCAGAAGATATGAATTCTCCTTACTGATACTGATTCCCCAATTCTAAAATTCCTTCTCAGATCAAAACCTTGTTAACAGGATCTTCGTATCAGTAAGAAAATGGAGTAGCTCAGCTGCTTACAGGAGCTGGTCCAATATACTAGTATTCCCATTGCACCATTTTCCATGTGTAACAGTTAGTCCTGTATGCCTTTGTCAGAACCTGAAACTAAAGCTGCTAGAAACAAACAGAAAAGTGTGTTTTATTCTATGGAATGCCACAGAATTACTCTCAAAAGACATGTTTTTTGGCTGTTAGGGTGGCTGCCCATCTGGTTATACTTTTAAAGAAAAATGATGATTGAATATTCCTTCTTATGTGAAACAGAATTGCTAATTCAGAAATATCAAAGTGATCTGGTTTTTGTTCTGTCACAGCCTGGTGTTCAGGTTAGTTTATTAAACTACTTCAGCACTTTATTTCACCTACTCTGACTCTGCTGTTCTTTAGCCAGCCTTTGATACAGCAGTCCTGACTTGTGCTCTTTGCAGTCTTCTCAGATGGCCATAGTGCAAAAATCCACTTTGCATTTAAACATTAGGCTTAAGGAATGAGCTTTAATGGTCTTGTCCTGCAGAAAGTGTATTTACTGGATTTGTTCACTGTTAGGACTAAAACTATCGACAGACTCACCTGCCCCTGGATCCAGGGACTGCTTTCTCTTTGGCAAGTCTGTAGTTTTGGCACAATTTCATTTACAGTTTCATCTTTGCATCTTCTCATCTCTTATGATAGGTAGTTGCCCAGAGGGATCCTTCTCCTGTTTAGTTCCACATGATCAAGTTCCTCTCATTTTCTAGGAGTTTTATTCCACCTTGCTTTACTTTTCCTTCCACAGTGAAATTTTGGCCCTTGTTATCACGTACACATGAGACTTTATATATTGCATACTAAGAGAAAAGTGAAGGAATATTGCTACATTCATAAAGACTGAGCAACATCTTGCTATGTCAGAGATACTCCAAAAAGAAGGTGTCTGGATAAAAGAAACTGCTGAAAGTGACTGGGGTGCCAGACTGAGTTCTGTAGTAGTGGTAGACATCTGTTTGCCACCCAAAGTCTGGGAAATCCCTGCCAACTCACCATTCAGTTTTTGGCTGAAAACTGATTTGCCCTTGAGTTTTATAAATAATTGTACACGAAATGCTCATTTTGAATGATGTGGTTTGGATTAAAGATGCCTGTTCATCGTCATTCCTGTGAACCAACACCTACTCTGATAAGAGTGTTTCGCATAGTCATTAATTTATGCCTGAGAAGCATTTTGCAAACGTGAATCACTGCATGAATGATGATTTATCATTTTTCTGAGATAGGCTGTTATTGATTATCCTGTTGAGATTTGTTCCAGAGGCTTCTGGGAAGTCCACTGACAGCACCATGATCTTGGTAAGTCCATGGACAGAGCCTTCATAGCCTAAAGGAGGCAGAAGAGTACTTAATAATCATGGCACAAACCTTTTACCACCTAGGCTCAGCAGCCTCTAGAGCCCTCGGCACTCAGAGGGTACATGAAGATGTGTATTATTATGGGGGACAGCCTTTCCCTCTCCCCACTAGTCCGGGGAGCACCCCTAGCCCACCCTGCAATTAGCCATCCAGGAGCCTACTAAATGCTTTCCCATCATATTCCCTCTCATCCCAAGCGCAATGTGAAGCAGGTTTGGCATCATCTAAATGCAATCTTCGCTGCCCTCACACCTACATCACACACAAACTCCCACCAAATCTGCAGTCATATTTCTTGGCATCACCTACTGCTTGACTCTGTCTGGGTGATCAGTGCCCATTTGCTGTTTTAAAGAAGGAAAAAAAAAAAGAAGGTTGTTTTTCAAAGATTTTCAGTCACAGCAGTGTTCAGTCTTTGGTGAGAGGACACATGGGACAAATGCAGGGCAAGATGCCTTGTCATGATCACCCTGCACTTGTGCACAATTTCTCTCTACCAGTGACAGTGAACGATCAGAACAGAACCCAGCAGAACACCTTAAGTCAACATTCTTAGTACCAGACAGACTTTATGGACATGAATATCAAATGAAAAAGTAATGGAATTTATTACAACTCTAGAAATATTAAAAAAAAAAAAAAGATAAAATCAATCAAATTTTCAGTTCCTCAAAGGGTCTTTCCTTAGCATCCCCTTCTGTTTCAGGCTAAAGCCAAATTCATGCTGTCATGGTGCTGCTACAGGGAGCTGCTGTGTGGGATGTCTGAGCCATCAAAGCTGAGGGATCAGTTGAAGAAGCAGTACCTGTACTACAATGTGGAACAGACTTTTTCCCTGGTTTTGCATCTATTTGTGTTTTTTTCACTGAAAGAAAACTTAGAGGAAGGCTGTTTTCATTGCATTCCTCTCTGTTCCTGTAATTAAAATATCTTGTAAAGCAACCACATTTTAAATTTACTTGGATCAAGATGTAAAAGGTACCAACTTTGTCTACATGTACAAAAGCTATATTCCATCCCTCATCAGATGCTCTACCTGAAACACAAATGGACAACAGTGTCAGGAAAGGCTTCTGATAACTTCTCACTGATGTTTAAAGTAAGGAGATAATAACATATAATAATCACATTTTCGGAAAATTCAGGATCATTGGTGGTTTCATACAGCACATGAATTTTTCAGCCTAACTGTGGCATCCAGAAACAGAGTTCTGTTACCAGTGAGACTACTTCACAGTATCTAACCTGGAAGACCTGTTGTGAGAAGAATGCAGAATTATTCATGAAAAATTGTACTGCCTTGCATAGCCATGCTGAGCCCATTCATACCTACCTCAGCTATGAATGAGGCCCATTCAGTTGAACACAGGAAGGATTTGCAGGGTTCAGATTCCAAGTCTGACACAATTAATAGTGTTTATAAGTTCAAGAATGTTGCTGTTAGGACAGAGTGTATTCAAGACAAGCGATCGTATTTCATAGCACACTTAGTGGGTGAAGAGGCACTTGACATAAGACACACTCGTTTTCATAATCTAAACCGTTTTGTTGTTTAGGAAGGTTTACATTTTCTTCAGCCACTTTCCCTTCCTTTTTCTACTGGTTTCATACGTAACATAAGTTTTATTTTCTTGCTATTCCACTGCCTTGCCTTCTGAAAGATACAAACAAACAGAAAAAAAAATCTTTTGGTTTGAGTATCAACAAAACTGAGTTTAAAGATGCTTTTGTACTTAACGGATCTGCAGTTGCGTGAAAGGAGACTGTAGTGTCATGAAACAAATAGCAGCAAAACTTTCTGTTGCAAATAAAAATAGGAAGATTCCAAACTGAGAAGGGTTCATAAAAATAATGGATCTCAAAATAAAAAATAAAAAATAAATAAAGAGACATTGGAAAAATATCTATTTAGGGAACATTAAATTTGGTAAATGTAATTCTTCAGTCAAAATAACTGTGGCATTGACTTTTTTGTGTGTGCTCCCAGTATTATTTCCCCCCATATGGCTATGCAGCTATGGTAGGACCACTTTGGAAGTAACATACTGATTTCTGTTCTTCTCAGAACTAGGAAACATTGATAAATCTGTGCAAAAAAAAAAAACATGGGTTCTGCTTGTAGGAGAGCATGTATACTTGTACGCTCAAGTCCCTTTGAAATCCAACTGATTTAACATTAGCTCACATAGATGTTTCCTTAAACAAAGGAGCACAATGAGGAGCAAAATGTACAGCCTGAAGGAGATACCTTTCAATAAAATGTGCCTATAAATCAGCAAAGTGGACGTATACATCATTTTGTTTTAGGCCATAAAGTAGACAGAAGTGTTACCTCAATTACAAGAAAGCATACAGGTGTGAGTGATGCAAAAACCAGGAGAAAACCAGGCTCCTGCTTGAGGCCCTCACGGAGATCAACATAGGCTATGGATATTCTTAAGAAAACAGGCTGGACACAAACCAACATGAATGAAAGACTTGAACTGCAAATAGCCCTCAGCAGATACAAAAATAGCTTTGAGGGAACTGAGGCAGCTGCAGAGCCCTGGGCCTACAGCGGGAATGAAGCTGTCCCTGTCGGATGAGTAACACACACAGTGAGCTTGCTGTCCAGGTGGTGGGCCTGACTGGAGCATTTGCCATTTGTCAGCATATAACACTGAGCAACAACAATAACAACAACAACAACAACAAAAAAAAAAACCACCCCCACAAAAACAACCAACCAACAATAACAACAAAAAGCCCATCTTCCTTAACAAGCAGTTCCTTTCAGCTGGTTATTAATTAGAGAAGCAAATGCTGGATCTGTCAGCCCTCTGCAGAGCTGCTTGCAGGGGAAAGTACAAAGCGAGGGCCTGCTGTGGGGCAAGCTGATGACTCACTTTTAATATCAGTTTGAGCCAGGCTCTCAAATGTTGCCAAGTTAACTCTGCAGGGATCCCCACTTCAGCCCACTCACATTTCCTAATAACAGCCCTGCATTTCAGCAGGCTTTGCTGCGGCAAGGCACTTTGATTTGTAAACAGAGGCAGTCTAGGAAATAATGTGCCAGTGTGGTTAGACATGTAATGTTGTAAGAGAACAAGGTATAATGGGAGCACTGCCATTAAGTGGCCAGGGGATATTGCTCACATTTGTATATGACAGCAATTAATAAGAGATAATTTTTAATGGTACTTTAAAATTCTACCCGTGCCCTCTATAGTCCCAGGAGGGGTATTACTGCCCTTCTTTGTAACATATAAAGAGGAAAAGACTGCTGGTAAAGGTATGCTCACAGAAGCATGCATTTTAAAAAGGTTTAATTTGTAGTCAGTGCACCAAACAGTGTTTTATACAAAATAGAGTGAACGTTCCTGAGTTCTGACATTGGGACTTAAACCACTGGGCTTGTTGGAATACATTTACAGGTTCTTTAGACATTTACTTGAAGTCCTCTCGTCTCAGCACGGTGAAATTTGGGATGCGCAGGAACACGCCAGAGCACTGACTCACTGCTGGCATATTTGCATCTCATTCTGCCCAGGCATAAACTGCAACTTGCATACTGTTTCCACACAGATCAAAAGATGCGTGTTTATTGTCCTGGCCATGTGAGAATATATTGCTATGTAAACTCCACGTTAGTCTTCCTGCTTGAGGACAAACCCCTTTCTGTTCAGACATACAAAGCTTTTCTTAAAAGAGACGTTTGTATGGTTATAAGACTTCACCACCAAACTGATTGAAAATCCAGAAGTGTATCCTGAAATGTTAAACAACTCTGTGAAAGAGGTTAACCCACCCCTTTCCCCCTTCAGCCATGTGAGCAAGGCTTCAACTTGGGCTGTGGCAAGCAGTCTTGATCCCACTCTGTGCCTGGCACTCCTTCAGCATTACAGCCATGTACCTTCCCTGTATATGTAGCTTAACGTGCAGCAGGTATAAGTCCCGAGGTAGTAGTAGTAAATAAATGTTTTCCTCGTCTCACTAAATCACTTTTGCTTCCACTGAGCAGCTACAGAAAGGAAGAAGAAAAACCCAGCCAAGGGATATATTAAAATCCAAAATCAGACAAAAAAGGAAAAATTCCTAGCAGATTTATGTCATTACACCCACCTAATCTCTCCAAGCCAGCCAAGAAAACGGGACAGTAAGCATACACTGCACACTACACACTTCTATTTTGTGCCTCATCAGTGGGTTGCCAAACCCTTGTGCTCCTTAGTCTATGCCAGGTGACTTCTCTACATGGAGATATTCTGGTGCTATCAAGTGCTCACCTCCTGCCACCCTTGTAAGTTCTCTTTTTTGGTGTACTGCTCATCAAAATAATATGGTTTCCTAATGGCAAGATATTCAATTTTCGCAATTAAAAAGGAATTATCAGCAGGAATAGCTGGATAAATCTCATCAATGCTACCAAGTCTCTCATTAAGCAAAAACTCTGTTTATCACTCCCTTAAATACATCATACAAATTCAAAGCAAAAACTATTTTTAACTATTGTTAATTAATCCTTGAGCGTCTCTGTCTCACCGCAGGTCTCAGCAGGCAATAACACAGACACCACACACTCAATATATGCAATCTACAACAACTGTTGCTTAGCACTTAAAAAGCGGTTTTCCATTAATAGGTACCATCTTCTCAAGAGCTTATACATTTATAAAAATAGTGAATGTATTAATGGAACTTATTTACAATGATCTTAATGTCTTGGTTTTTCTTCAGTCCAAAACAGGTTTTTGGATTGTTTCTGAATGCTGCTTGGACAGAAAAAGTGCATTAAAGTGTGAATGCTACTCCAGCTGCTTTGAGAAGTGTCAAAACAAGAAGTACATAAAAGAGTGATCTTTGGCTGGCGTAAAATACAATAATTCCAGTGAGGAAAGAGAGACACCAGTGAGGATTTAGTGCTGGCTGTACACAGTCATGGACATGCACAGAGACATTCTTACACCTTTTACTTGTCATTTAGCAGCGTTACTCATGTATGTCTGAAACAATCGTCATGAGATGTGAGGTTGTAAGGAAAAACTGATTTTCTTGGAATTACCCCAATTTTTATTTACTCCATGGATATTATCAAGTGGCATGCATGTACAGCAGTGGAGAAGTAGTTGAAGAATGAAAAAGGCAAGCAACAATAGTGAAATAGAATAAAGATCTCTAACTTTACTGGGTTTAGAATCTCTCAGATGGATGACATTACACATCTGTATGTGTGTGAGGCAGTTATTTTGGCATGCAACCATTAGCTAGCAGCCTGTATGGAAGGATACAGCCACCAGTCGTCTTAGAGAACATAAAATTAAACAATGATGTATGCCTCTGTGGCATTTTTAGTTCCTTGGTTCCTGGATGGCTGACGATTCCTTCACTTTATGTTTCAGAATATAGGATCTTCAAAACTAAAAATTTTGTGTAAAACAATGTATGGAAATATGTATTTCCCTCATATGTAGTCAAAAACTCCAAGGATTTGATTAGGACTGTAGTGCAGGAAGTTGAGAGTTTGTCTCAAAGCTTATGTCTGCAGTTACAAAATAAAGCCACACATAGCTTTTCCCCTATATATGTACATTTGGCATTATGTCCACAACACTCAAAGCTATGCAGAAATAGTGATTTAATTATAATGAGCCATCACACTTCTTGGCAGCACTAACTGTATCTGACCTTTGCATTCTCAGAGCATTAAATAGGCTTTCCTGAAATGTGTTCATTTTTTATTGCAGTAACATTTTTCCACTAAGACAGACACAGACAGAGATGATAGTATGGATTTACCCTACTCTATTCTGACTTGATGAGAAAAATGCCAAAGGAAAGCTGTTCACAGTCTTCATGGCAATTAAACCTGGCACAGGTGCAGTAACTTCCTTTTTTTTTTTTTTTTTTTTTTTTTTTGGTTTTTTTTGGTTTTTTTTGTTTTTTTTTTTTTGCAGGTGAGACCAATCCCAATGGTACTAATTCGACTGTTTCTAATTTCAGTATTTTGCATTTGCTAATCTTCTCTGAAGACAGAATAAGGCTTTTTTTTTTAATGCTTTTTTTAATCTTTTTTTTTTAATTTTTTTTTTTCCTCAACAGAACTTCTTAAACCAGTGTTTAATGTACATGCACTTGTGCTAACATAGCCTCCTCAGAACACTCAGAACGTTTAGGAGTATGGAGGAGCCTGTAGATCAGGAGTGGGACTGAAATGTATGGCATTGTTTTTATCAATTTGATGGTAGTCACAGAGATAAAATTGTGAACTTGCAATGCACATCTCGCCATCCTCTCTGTAGCCATGGATTGGAAAATAAGAGTACATACAAACACTTCAAATGGTAATTTGTGTATCCTGAATTGCAAAGATTATGGATCTGATTGAAGGTTTTAGAAGGAGAATAACTGCTTTGAGTTTGGGAAGAGCATAAATTGAGTTTTAAGGAGAAAGCCTAATACCTTGCCATTATAGTATTAAAACAGTCAGCTGTAGTACAAAAGAGGACTGTAATTCTACAGGATTAACAACAATAAAACAGTAATTTCTGTGCTTATTTGTTTGCTTTTCAACCTAAACTGTGATAGAGTGGCATCTTCTAGAAACTTCACTATGGTCCTGGTTTATATGAAAGATGCTTAGCTACATCAGTGAAGTACAAGTAGACTGGAAGTGCAATAGCAACTCCATCTAATGAATGTGTGATTTGACATGACTCAATTAATAAATAAATGACTATCACTAGATAAGAGGCCTAACAGTAGAATTTACCAGTGAGTATGCCGTTCGTGCCCCAGTTGCTGTGCCTTATTGAACAGTTCAAGACGCTGGGGCATACCACATTTAAAACCAGATAGGGTCATTCCTTTGACGTTTCATTGCTGTTGTGATAAGGATTCTGGGATTTGGTTGAACCTTATTGATTTCTCTAGTGTAGAACTTCATTTTTCCTCAATTTTCAGTCTGGACGAATCAGCTTCAAAGAGCACGCCCACCACCTTCTGCAAGTCTCAACATGAAATTGCTAATCTAATTAACATCTGTAAAAATTTCAACATCACATTGACTCAGCTGTTCTTGAAGCCCCATGGCATCTAGTTAAGTTACTTTCCAACACTGCTGTAAAACACAAGAGAAAGGCTAAGGTCACCATGTTTGCTGTACACTTCAACTTGGGACCCTGATTGTTTTACCAACTGCTCTTGAGGTTGTTTTTATAACTTGCTAAGGAATACTACATTTTTTGTCCAATATTTTCATTCGTATCCTCATCTGTCATGACAAGTAGTCTCTAGTTTGAATATAAAATACACAGATTCAAAAAATAAAAACAATCAGGAATAGTACTTGTGAAAGAAGTGCACAGCAAAGAGTTAACAATATTAGCAGGAAAAAAAAGTGTATTTCTACAGTTTTACTTTTAAGGCCATAGTTTCAGCTGGGCATGATCTCCATTCAACAGAGTGCATTAAGGGCATATTTCTTGAGAAGAAAGTAAAAATTTGGACCAAGTATTCAAGAACAATTTCTGTTGAGGGAGTAGACAATAAATGTTTTTTCACTGACTAATAGTTTTGGAGGTACCTGTTCTTCAAGAAATGAAGGAGTTGGCAAATCATAGAATCATCACATGGCTTGTGTTGGGAGGGAATTCACAGATCATCTTGTTGCAATCCCCCTGCCTTGGGAAGGTTTGCCCAGGGCCCCACCCAGCCTGGCCTTGAACAGCTCCAGGGATGGGGCATCCATAGCTTCTCTGGATAACCTGTTTGAGCACCTCACCATCATGTGAGTAAAACAATTCCTCCTAACATCAAACCTAAATCTCCCCTCTTTTAGTTTAAAACCATTCCTCGTAGTCCTATCACTGTCAGACCATGCAAAAAGACAGTCTTTCTCCATAAGATCTCTTTAAGAAATGGAAGGCTACAATGAGATTTCCCTGGAGCCTTCTCCAAGCTATCAAGCCCAATTCCTTCAGCTGTTCTTCATAGGAGAGGATGATCAGCCCTCTGGTCATCCTTGCGGCCTCCTCTGGACCTGCTCCACAGCTTTGTGTCTTTCATGTGCTGATGGCCCCAGACATGGATACAGTACTCTAGATGGGGCTTCATAAGGGTGGAGTAAAGAGGGGCGATCACCTCCCTCTCCCTTCTGGCCATCCCTCTTTTGATGCAGCCCAGGATACAGTTGGCCTTCTGGGCTGCAAGTGCATACTGTTTACTCATGTAAAGCTTTTCTTTCTTTGGGACCCTCAAGTCCTTGGCTGGGCTGCTCTCTATGAGTTAATCTCTGTCTATACTCATATTTGGGATGCCTCAACACAAATGCAACATCTTGCACTTGGCCGTTTTGAATCTCTGAACAGCGTCAAAAACAACATTGCATGTCATACAAGGCAAAATAAATTCTCACTCCCATATCAGGAACTACTAAGGAATTTTTAAACTTTAGGAAATCACAAAGAAAAAGTGGAGTTTTATTAACAGGGGTCTTTTCAGTTCTCTCATTTTGCATATAGTGACAATGTGATTTCTAAACTATTAAAAAAAAAAAAACAACAAACAGTGGAAAATGGTTATTGTCTGAGGTAGAGATTATACATTCCCAAACAGAAAGCCTTTAAGTTTTATGCTACTACAAGTTAAACTGGTTTTAACCATCTTACTTCTGTTCTGTGTTTTATATAATACTGTGCAAACCCTTCTGTTTAGTTTGCAGAAAAGAACAGTAGCAGAGTTAGGAGACAATGCAAGGTAAATGTATTTAGAAAAAAATGCATTTATCTTCTATTCACCAAATCTCTGAAAGTTTTTCATATCTGAGCTCCAAAGGATTAATAACATTTTTGAAAAAGAATATATTTGTTGAAATTTTAAGAGTGCGGTATTTGAGGAGTGTTTCTCCCCCTGAGTTTAAAACACCAGGAGGAACAGGCTTTGCAAACAGGTAGAAAATAGCAACAGGAGAAGAGGTGGGAACACAATCTGATCATAATTAGTCAAGAGTGAAGGTCCTACAACCAAACCAAAATGTCCTATTTACAAAATGATGTGGACTGGGGAATTTCATTGGGGTTTGCCTAAGAAGTTGACACTTGTTTGTAGATAAGACTGTTACTGCTGACAAAATCTAAGAAGTTAATTAAATAAAGGGAGTCTCATGTGGTTCTGTATCTTTAGACATACCAATTGTAAGTCTTCTTCCACTGGCATAATTCTGCATAGCCCTCGGAGTTAAGTCTGGGAATGAAACTGTATGTTTCACCATCCCCATGTTTTCTCATCTTTTATTTATTTATTTATTTTTAATTTCAAAATCTATAAAATATCTCCTGTATACCCTGTGTGCAAATACCTTTTTAAAACATGTTTCTGAGACACTGTTACTCCTGGTTAGTAATTTTCAACTTTGTCACATTTCTGTGTAAGTTCTTTTTTATGTCTATTAACTACCCCTAAATAATCCTAAATATTACTCTTCTTTTAGCTCTCAGTGATTTTTTCCTGCATCTTTTCCTAAGGCGTGTGTGTGGAAAAAAAACCTTATATTTGGGCTTGCGTGCTTACTTATATGAGACAGATTTTGCAGGATTAATAAAGTTTTTTATTCTAAATTAATTGCTGTTACTTTCTTTGCTCAAATGGATCACACACCACAGAAATTATTTCTGAACTAGGAGACCTGAGTCTAACTATGAGGCCTCACCTAATACTGTACATATTTCAGACAGAGAAGAAATTTTCCTTTAAAGACTTGCAACATTTTCTTGAATTTATAACTGAAATGATGATACGGGAATCAAAAAATGATGTAGATCTGTTTTGAGATGATTCTACAAAACCTATGCAGCCAAGATGTAAGCAGAAATCTTATTATCATCTGAATTTGAAAAGCATTCAAAACTGTGTGAATGTGATCTTGTTTTGGACATGTGGATATGACATACTTTTTGATTTTTCCTATTTTTTCTACTGAGTTTGTAAATGGATTTTCCTAAGTGTAAAATCCAGTAGAGTATTTTTCAGGCAACCCAACTACCTTAAGGGTTTTTGTTATTTAAACTGACACTTTTGATAATTCTAGTGCACATGTTTTTTATTAGCTACGTTATTCATTTCTAATTTTCATAAAGTCTATCAAACCGTAAATAGACATCAGATATTATTTTTCTATTCCCCCACGTCCAAACAGATTACAGTTTAATGAATAACGTGCAGTTTTTAACTGGGTTGGAGTAGAGCTGTGGATTAGGTTTTGCAGCTGTAGGGAATGAGGCCTAGCGCCACCCAGAGTGTTTTCTTAAAAAGATGGAATTTCAGTGCATCCCTCTTGTCCCAAAATCTCCATAAAACTTTCCATGGCTAGTGTAGTTCCCAGCCCTCCACAGACAACAGCTGTGGAATGAGTGGGATTTACCACAGCCTATTCCACTAAATGACCAGAGTATTCCCATGTACTGAAAACATCCCCATTTCACATCATCCAGCCATGAGAGGGTTCTGGAGGCATCCCAAGGTGAAAGGAAGGCATCTGCTGCTCCTCTAGCAAAGCCAATGTTGCTGGCATGTCCCATTCTGCCTCAGCTCCACCCTGCAGTGCCAGTGGTGCTGATGGAGAAATGCAAACCCATAACTGAGGCACGTATCTGGGGACAAGCACATTGAGAGATGGTTAGAACTGGGACAAAAAGATTCAGCCAAGCCATTAGCCTTAGGCTGAAACTATTGCCTTCTGAACAATACCTAGACTCATAGGTACACTCCTCAGTTTCTCCTTCAGTTTCTGGAAGCGATGATTATTTCAGAACAAATCAATAAACGTCAGTGTACATAAAATATGGGTCAGATCAAATAAAGGTATTTTGGTATTAAAAGCTATTAGTTTTGTGCAACATAGGTTTGAATTTCAATTATTAAATTCCATTAAGCTAAAATGATATATATAACTCAGACTTCAGAGTGTTAATTTCATAGTCCCCTCCAAGCTGTTCCTGCGAAGGTGCTAGGGGTAATTAACTGCCATTTTCTCAGTAATTCACAATCTGCAATTAATCAAAATGCAGGGCTTGAGTGATTGTAGAAAACAGTAACACTTAGTTTATTATGTAGCACATTCTCATTCTAGTTGTTTTATGATAGGATCAGCTACACTTTTCTTCAGGAATTTATTATGCTTAACCTTCAGCCAATTAGTTTTTCTCACTTTAACTTAAAACCTGGTGAGTTTGTTATATATATGTGTATGGTTGTTTGTCAGTTACATTGGTTAGAGACCTGCAGGACTGCATGTGTTTAAGCAATTAGGAACCTGGTACTGTCCAGAAAAAAAACAAATAAATATGATTTCCCTTTCTTACAGCGATAGCTTTTCTTTAAAAAAAATAAAAATAAAAAAGACTACGTGAGAATGGAAAAAATGAGAGCAATGATAAAACTCAGCTTGACACAGCTACAAGAATGTGTTTGGCATGGAGGAGAACCCATAGCTGGCTGTATTGTGCCTAGAAGAGACAAGCAGTAGAGTTCAAGTTTGCATCCTTTGATTGGATATATGGATAGAGCTTTCCATTCGCATTCATGGCCCAAAATCAATTTGAGGCATTGCAATAATGGTGGAGCAGGATTTTTATATTTAAAATCTAATTCAGAGTTAACATTTCACTGAAGTTCTTGTGTACTTGTGGAGCAAAAGGCTGGTATTCTGTCACATGTTGGTTTTACAGCCAGACTCACAGGGAAGGAGATTTTAAAATTATAGACAGTTAAGTGGATAGTTTGCTGAATGCTACTTATGTGGACAATAGTAGTAGGCCTTCCTGATGGTCCGGCAGGACAGCTGTATTAACTGAGTTCATTTTTGCTTCCTAGCTATATACATCTGCATCTGGAAGACCTCTAATTTCACGGCTGTGGTGTTGTTAAAGTGAACACTGTGAAGTTCAGTCAGTATTAGAAAAGATGGAGCCTCCAGAGCAAACTGAATTTTGACAAGATGATTACTGATGTAAAGCCACAGAAAGGACAATGCTGAAAGCCTCTTACTGATCATAAGAGGACTCGTAGAAGATAACATCCTGTTTCAGTAGGATTACTGTTGATTGAGTAGTGTGGTGTATTAGAAACCCACCACACTACCACTTTGACCATTTATTTATTTATTTATCACAGCTATTTGTAAATCTCTGCTGCTGGATGCTTCTTCCTCACCTATGCTTCTAACCTTATCTCTGTGGGCACTCACAAAAGAGGGCCTTTATACACAGAAATACCTCTCAGTTGGAGCATATGCTCTTGTTCTGCCACCCTGATAAGAGAAGCCTTGTACAAATGCACTTGGAAGACCCTCTCCAGCCTTGTTTGTCTTTCATTGCTTTGGATTTATAAAAGGCTGGTTATCTCATCTGGTAAGGCAATAAATTAATCATTTATTATTAATTTCTATTGTGCTGGTACAAGTGCTACTCTCTACTGAGAGCAGATCTGCTCCCAGATAGGTTTGTTGTTGTTGTTGTTGTTGTTGTTGTTGTTGTTGTTGTTGTTTTGCACTGTTGGTTGGATTCTACCAGCTACTGCTTTTTCTTACTCATCTACATCAAACAAAAGGTGGGGTCATAGTCTGGGTTTGGGCAGCCCAGATCACAGTGGCATGGCAAAGTATCCTGACAGGTAGGAGGCTGGAATATTTCTACAAAGGACAGGCTTCATGCAAAAAACAGTCCACCCAAACCAAACACTGAAAAATGTGAACATAGAGAATTTTTGATTTGTGGGCAGCACCTTTAGGTGTAAAACCATGGGAATAAAAACAGAGAGTGAGAAGATCAAAACTGAAAACTTGATGTAAAATGAAGTTGGTTTTACAGAAAGACTTCTTTTTGACCTGTGCATTCTACTTTGATCTGGGTAATCCCAGTGACCTCTCAAAGTACCTGAGAACACTAAATCTAGCACAAAATTGGCAAAATAGTTTGAATACTCTCTCTTGATAGAGACTAAAGAGAGTATGTATTAAAGAACTGACTCAAAATTAAGCATTTTAGGTGACTGTTAGACAGTAGCAAAGTGGAAATGTTAGTCTAGCAATGGTTGCAATGATGTAGTCAAAAAATGCTGAGTGACACTTAGCCTTATTTCGCATGGTACCACCCAGTTGTACTAATTTGTTCTCTTGGAAAAAAAAAATAGCAACAAGGTTCCAAAAATAGGTTCAAAAATATAGAATTATCTAGAAAAAGGGGAAAGAAGCACATTCTGGGGGAGCTGAAAGCAAACATACAGGAAAACGCAGTAATAGAGAAATCAAGAGAAAAAAAAAAACTTCAACAGTGCCAGTGTTTATTATTTTTCTTTCCTCTTCCTTATGATTGTAATTAATTATCTCTTTTTTGAAATTATTAGGAAAAAAGTGAATTACAGCAAGGTTGGACAGGAGCATCAGATAAAACAGAATATAATTCCCTTCTGTGCAAATCTGGTGCTTTACCTGTGTGAGGCTGTCAGAATAGTGCATTATCTTTATGCACACTTTCATAGAATCATAGAATTGCTCAGGCTGGAAAAGACCTTAAAAGATCATCAAGTCTAACTTTGGAAGAAAAGCCGAGAGGGTTTTTGATCTGACTCTCCAATTTATTTTTATATTTCAGGGTTTGGAGGTGGCATTAATGAAGTAGAGCATCCAAACATTTGCATATTTTATTTTGTCTAAAACAGAAATTACAGGACAAGCAAGTCAGGATTTAGAGAGGCCAAAAGCAAAGGCCACGTAAGAAAAAGCACAGGGCTATTGCACATATTTCTGCGTCACTGAGAAGAGAACAGTAGTATGTCTGAACTGTTTATAGTAGTTTAATATCACTGAAGAACTACCAATTTAGTTAGCTACATTTCTCACTGTTCATCCTGTTTGCCTGCTCTTGTTCAGATCTGAACTTGGAAAATCAAAACGCATTTTAAAGCAGACTTTCAGCTCTCTGTTCCAAGCGTGTTTGTCACATTCCAAAATTCAGGACAAGATCCAAATCCACTGCTCCTTGTATTGCACCCCCGAGACTTGTAGGCTGAATAAAAGTAATGCTACTCGCCTTCATTTTGTGTTGCCATTGCTGTTTTTTTCCTTTACATTCAGACAGGTCATACTACTTATCTACACTACAGAGGAAAACCACTATGCAGTTTTCAGCAAACTATAACGGAGCTGAGACTCTCAGGCCACAGAAAGCCCAACAAGGTCTCTAAAAATGGATACTAATGAACAAAGAATAAAATTACTGGAGCATCTCCACTTAGTCTGAATCACTTGGAAAATAATAAAAATGGCCAAAATGCGTGTGGCTTGTCACAAGCCATACAAATTCAGCTTCTAAAAGGAACTGCTACGTTTACTATTAATTTATGAACTATTACTTCTCACAAAAACATACAACTGGCTTTTTACCTTTTCCTCCCCATAAAACCATGTGAAGCTTTTTGCCAGCCTAGTAAGCATTAGCAAAAATGTTCAATGTTAGTTTTGTATTGTAGAAATCTTTCTCCTGGGATATAGATACAGTATCATGATTTAAAGCTCTACTGTATTAACATTCTTTAAGTTTCTGCACATGTTGCAGTTTTAATAGAAAATATACATTCTTTCCACACCCAAATGTTTTTTGTATTATACTTTGTTCTATTAAAGAAAATGACACATATGCCACTGTAGTTAGGCTTAAGGTGGGACTACTTCATTATACAATTCTCATACTTAAAGGAAAGATTTCCTTAAGAAAATGGTTTAAGTTGAAACTTGGCATACAAAGCTCTGGTTTGGGAAAGGCTGGGTTAAAGAAAGGTTTTACAAAGTTTCACTTAAATCAGCCCTGTCATTTTTTTATTATCTTTACAGAAGGGCGCAACACTGGTTTTAGTACCATTACTTGTTCTCTTAATATTTGTTGAGTCTTAAATAAAAATAAGTTATTTTTCTGAGTTGTTTTCACAGCCTCTTCTTGTCAGTTTAAATGATTGTTTCATCTTAAATAGAAAGTTTACCAAGTCTCAAATCTGACTCAGTACTTGTTTTGTTTCTCCCAAAGCCTGTGTAGTGATGAATGTTTTAAGTTAATTTAGTGCTGTGAAAGGTGCCAAACAGTCAGCTATGGAAACTAAAATAGTCTATTTGTGCTGGGAATGTTTATTTTATTTTATTGTTAAAACTGCAGTTGGAGGCTTCTCCAGCTGAGCTGCGTTGTGAGCCATGAAGACCTGTAATGCTGGCAGGCACGGGAGCTGGTGGAAGGGATGGGTCTGTGGATGGAAGTATGCTGGCTGATCTGTGTGATGGAAAAGATGACCTGGCATTGAGTGTTGCATTTTAAGCACTTCTAAGGTATTCATCTCCACCAGTTCACCCAATTTTATTTATTTATTTATTTTTTCTGAAGGCAAAGGAAATCACTCTGTGTTTGTCAGAAACTCAGTGTTTGGTAGAAACTCATTGCCAAAACACAGCAAAAAGATCATCAAAGTCGTTTCCAATGGGGAAGCACAGTGAGAGCTTCTGGATGAGACCTTTTCACTAGAAACTGTCCCCACTTGCTTCTCTGCAAATCTAATTATTCAGTGAACTTCCCATAGCCACAGAGGTAAATAATAAGAGAAGCTTGTTCTCTGGTTGGGGATAGCAACGTTGTATCAGTTGTTACCAGTCTAGCACATCCTTCCTTCATCTCTTTGTGATTTTAACACTTTTTTTTTTTTTTTTTTTTTTTTTTTTTTAAGTTAGGAAGGCATTTACCCATGTCTTCTGCATAGGTACATTCAAAATGACTAGCAACTGACAGACTTGCACAGATCCACTTATGAGAAAGGATAAATTGGGATTTAATTCCGTTGTTAACAGTATCTTGGTTTTGTTCTGCAGTAGAACAAAGAACAGCACAGTACAGAAAGAATAAACTCTCACTCTTGCGTCAAGTACCTATATTGTCAGTGACAACCACTGGAACTGTGCATTAGAGAATACATCCCAACAAACCTTAAGACCATTGTTTGTTGTTATTAAGTTTTTACTCTCTAACCAGAAACATCTTCTTGATAACAAATTCATAAAAATAATTCAAAGCCTTTGGGGCTGTTGGAGAGGGGAGGGAGGTGGGGTTCCTCTATTTGGTAGATTTTGTATCTGCTACAGTCTGTTCAGTGTCACAGTGTTAGTACAGGAATATGGCTATAACATTCTTGCATGTGAAGCATTTTAACAGATTTATGTCATCAACCCCCACACACTATCAATCATTCTTTAAGGTCATTTTTAGCTATCAAAGTAAGTGCCTTAGTAAAATTGCCAAGGCAGCTTTCAAGCCAGGCCAGTTGCAAGTTTTCAGGTGCTGGAAAAGAAGGAAAAAGAAAAAAAAAAAAAGTTGAGGAACTCACGAAACAAGCCTCTTGGCAATGCATCCATAAAGGTCTGTGATGGGAGAGTAACCATTCCTCAGCATACATGCAGGCTGTCTCTGTTATGAAAACCAGGGAACATTTAAGGCAAAATAAACAGATTTATCAGTCTGCTCACAATTTTATGAAGTACAACACTGAAAAGTTTCCCTTGTCTGTTTCAGACACTGACAAGATAAACTAGACACGGCTAAGGCTAAATGTGTCACTTCTGTCAGGTGCTGTGATAAGTCTGAAAAGTCAGGTATGTTCTACACATGGTCTCCAAATAAATCTCAGACAAGGTTTACGTTCTTTCATTTTGTTTTCCATATTTCATCATCACTGAAGCCAAATAATCAGTGACATAAGATATGAGGAAGCTTATTACTGCACCAAATGAGGGAAGCCTGCAAGCATGGAAAAACAAATCAGATTGTTGTTTTTATGGGAGACCATGTTGATATTTAATTTAAAAAAATATATTTCCATTGTAATCTCTTGGGAATTCCTTTGTTTGAATTCTTGCTTTACATTCTGGGGCAATCGCTGACAAGAAGATGCTGGTTTTCTGGGTCAAACTCAATGACAAAGTCGGTGGAGGCACAAGAGGTGGCCTGGAGGAGCGTTTTATCAGCACATGGGTACCAAATGTTTGCTGCAGAGCAAATTCAAGAGATATCTAAGCCTTCTACATAATGTTTAGGACTTTTTATACAAATAAAGCTTGTAGGTGTTATTATTTACAGTATCTTCTCCTTGATTTACTGGTTAGTATCACAGCAGGGCTGGCAGATTTCTCAGTAATCTTGTCAAGATGCTCAAACTGCCAAAAAGACAAAGCCAGGAGCTGCACAGGATTCCAGCTTGGTCTCTCATGTTCACAGGTACCTTTAGTGGTACCTTCCCTATTTGAATGATGTTGATATCAAATACGGATTATTACCATTGCCTTGTCCTTCCTTTGTATCAGCCATTGTTACACAGAGAAGCAGAACTCAGTGGATTTTCTTGCATGATGCACAAATTGACTTTATCATGATCAAAATATGAAGGAAAAAAAAAGATAAGACAAAAACAAAGTAAGTGGAAGCTCTGTTTTAAATGCAGTTATGTATTTAAGCATATTGCTTTGTTCGCTTTCAGGATAGATCCCTGGTGATGGGAAAGCTGAAAGACAAATTATGTTGAGAAGTCAGCCATACATTAAATTATAACTTCCTTTATATTTTGTACATGGAAATAATCAGAAACTCATTTTGAGGGAAGCTGAGCATCATGACTACCTGTCAGAGAGGCAAAAGCACAATATTTTTTTCCTGACATGCATTTGAAGTCATTTTTTAACAAAATCACACCTTTTTTGACAAAGATATTCCCTTTACAAGTGTCCAGCTTTCTCTGAGAGCAATTTCTCCAGTGAAATAAAAGCCATATCTCACCTGTTTTTGTGCAGGAATAACTGATGTCGTGCTACATAAGAATAGCAGAACAGGAACAGCACAGTCTTTTTGTGTTAAGGCTTTTTTATGACTGGATACTGCTGATTACATGTTCATAAAGGCTGATGGAGGCATTTTCTACTGCTCAGGAGGGTTGATTTTAATCTGCTACCCAGGCAACGTATTGAAACAGGGAACTGTTAACAAACTGATCTTTACTGCCTCCATCTGCCCGCACATAAAATTACACTCCCTGTTGGCACTGTTAGAGAGTACTGCTGAATCTCCACTTCACAGTGGAGATTTGGACCTATTTCCATGTTTGCTGGATCCTCAGGTACTTGGTCTTGGTTTTGATCTCAATATTCAGTATTTAGGTTATTATTATCTAAGATAGTAACTTTGGTTTTCATGCATGATCACTTAGAAAGATTAAGGAACACAGAATGCAGAGGGTTGGTTTTTTTTTTACTATATGCATTTGATAATTATGAAAAGGAAACAGGAAAAGAATGCAAAACAAGAGATTGGTAAATTTACATTGTAAGCATAGAGAATTTGAAAGGTTTAGCTTACTAAAATGTTGCTCTGACTTGCCAAAGCCGGTCATCACCTAAATTTGAATAATCATGTAGAATGGAATATACCCTGTTGCTAAATTCAATCTGATAGATGAGGGGTGATGGAGGGGGGTGAAGAGAGACATAAGTTTCATTTTCATTATTCTTACTTCCATTTGGAAATTGATGGCAAAGCTTAATTTACAAGAACATAACACAGGACTGCAGCTGTCACCCTGCAATACATACCATTGTCATTTAGGACTTCTATTTTTTTAAGCTGTTAACGCACTATTTATTTCACTAGATTCAGGTAGAAGTGAGAATATCAATAAAGGGTGAAAAAGCATTCCAGGAAGCATTACTTATTTATCCAGCCTAAGTAAAACCAACACTGATAAGCATTAGTTCAAAATACAACTTGAGTTCATGAGATTTCCAGACCAAACAAATGTGCCTGGAAGAAGTTCAGCTATAGTTCTGCATTTTGGACACACGTCCCTTCATAACATTGGACACTTGCTCATCATTTCTTTCTCAAATGATGCTTCCAGATCAACAAACTTATCCTTCTCTGGATAAGTCATTTCTCTCCAGTCATTTCCTAAGTCTTTCCTTTGAGAACGCAACCCATTTTCTGTCTGTTTTATGACAACTAGTAACACTCTGTGCTCCAGCTCTGCATTAATCTTCTGAGAATGTTATTTATTTTACAGTATTGGCACAGCAGGAGACTTTCCTCTCCTTCTGACGAGGGCCCCTGGAGACAGCTGAAACACTGCTAGCAGAGTGCCAAAATAGTATTGTTGGATGCTCAGCCTAAATTAGCAGAAAATACTAAGATGATGCAATTCCTTTTCCTTCCAATACTGATAAGACTGATGTTATGTTACAAAGATCAAGATCAACATTTTACTCTCCTGTTCAAATCCCCTAGCCATAACCTTCTGTCTTACCTTTAGGCCTTGAGTGGACCTTCTGCTACTTCCGATCTTGGCTTTGCTGCACAGTGCAATAAAACACACCACATAAATTGCACAAACTTAAGAACTTACTTTATTTGTCACTTAAACAATATTTTAGCAGTGATCTCACAAATGGCCTCTTAATTGAACTAGTGGGTATACTACTCTCCTTTTAGTTTGAGTTCAAAGGTTTTCCAACTATAAACTGTGTCAATGAAGAGGAGGGGAAAAATTATTTTGGATTAAATTTTCTACCTGAGAACAAACACTGCTGATTTGCTAGTACTAAAGACTATTCATAAAAAGACATTTTTAAAAGGCCTCTTTTTATTAACTAAAACATATTGTGTGTATTTAAAGATGAAAAGAAGATGAAATAACTCAGTAGTAAAAGACACATTTTAATAAGACTAACATGATGAAAGTCAATACATATGGATGGTAGAAGAGAAACTCCCATTTCCTAGAGTGTTAAAGAGCACAGTTGTATGAACAGTGGTCACACATAGACTGTTTTTCTTTACAGAGTCCTGCGCTTATTTTAACATTGCATCCCATTAGAAAGCAATGTGAATATCTTTCACGGTTTAGCGCACAGGTCCATTATTTCCCTTTGCTGTCTTTCTTAGCAGGTTTATTTAAAACTGCCTCTAAAGTAATGAATTAGTCTTTTTCTAACTGAGATTTTGGAGAATCCCCTCAATACAGTTGAGTTAATCTTAAAAATCATGGACTTCCCAGAATATGTCAATGGATACAGCTTGCCAGAGATGTGGTGGAAGTTCCATCTCTGGAGACATTCAAGGCCGGGCTGGACCAGGCTCTAAGCAACCTGATCTAGCTGTCCCTGTTCATTGCAGGGGACTTAGACTAGATGCACTTTAAAGGTCCTTTCCAACCCTAAGGATTCTATGATATTTTTGATGACTCAGCCTGAAGCAAAATGAGCCAGGTCTGTTCAACACAAAGCCTCTTAGAGGCCTTCATATAAATGATACTACTCCCAGATTGCTCCCAAACACAAATCCTTAAAATCACTCCATAAGAAGAGCGCAGTTTGCTTCACAAATGCAACTCATTACTACAGTTAAAGATGTTATCTATCGGTTTTGTGGTTTTTTTTTTTTTGGTTGGTATTATTGTGTTGTGTTTTTGTTGTTGTTGTTGTTTTTCCTAAATTGAAACTGTTACATTGCTTACATTTAAAACAGTTTGATTTGTGTTCAGGTATAGTGGGAACATCATTCATCATGCTCAATTGTATTAAGACAACTTTTAACCTTCCCAGTGAAGCTCTACAGACCAGCACTTAAGTCACCCTTATCCAGAACAAGGAGAAGCATAAATGAGCACATTCAGCAGTAGCAGTAGCTCAGGGCAGTCCAGTAGGTATCCTGCCACAGAGTCCAAAGAAGATCTACAGCTGACAAAAGCTGAACTTGTGTCACCTTTTCTTCAAACAGGGAAACTAATGTAGTTTTCTCTCCTGTGCCAACAACCTATTTGCAATAAACTTAAGGGAATTCAGTATATATGTTAAGCTGATTAAATCCTGTAAAAACTGGCAAAAAGCTAAATGTTCAGTATGGTAGGACAAAGAAATGAACCTGTTGATCATCACATTTGCTTTAGCTTGTAAAAAACACAGTTGCATAAGACTCTTTCCTTACACAGTCAAACTAATGAAAGAATCTGAACTACAAAGAGTGAAAAACTGGATGAATATGTATATTAACCGTATTTTCAGATACATGAAAACTAGAAAACAAACTAACACAGTCAGCAGTTGGATACAACGATTTTGGTGCTGAGATACAGAACACAAAATTTCTGTTTGACTCTTCCAGTTTTATTTCAGTAAGCTCATTAACCTTCCCTGTTGTGGTTGTACCATAGACCACCTTGCTAAAATATTACTTATAGTGTAGCTTTATATACTAGTTCATTTCCCACCTGAACAAACACATTTCCTTTTTTTTTCTTTCTCACAAAGGAAGGAATGAAAAAGTCTGCAGTCTCTCACTGACTTTATTAATTGAAGAGATATTATGCAAGTAGTCCAAGAGAGGGACAGCAACAATCAGTCAGTACAGAAGCAGAGACCTTTGTCACTGAGAACCTTTTGTTTTCTACAAGAGACTTTGTAAGTGCTCCAGTAGCACAGCAGTATAAGAAAGTCATGCTCTGAAGCAAAAACATCTCAACTTACCAACAACTTCCCTTAACCAAACACCAGTTCACAGAAGTTCGGAGCTCTTCAGATGACAAATGTGGTGAAAAACCCTTACAGGAAAAGCAATACTCCACCATGTGGCATTGCATGAGAACAGACAGAACTCTCTTGGAAGCCAGACTTTTCAGTCCTGCCCTGATTTGACGTATAAAGTGCAAACTCATACTGGATCAGTGTAGGTTTTTATGGAATTATAACCTGACAAAAAATAAAATAATATAAGTCAGTCCATGTCACCAGTATCTGAATTTGGAAGGAAAACGCCTTTTAGTTCCTTATCTAACACTCTAATTAAGATGTTTAGAATGGAACACAAATTTTCTACCTGAAATGACTAGGCACACATTTTATACATATCACACTTTTGAAAACTAAAGAAGCATTTTTAATGGACTAAAAATGTTTGGTGGAGAGAAGATAGAAATTTTCTTGAAGATACGCCTTCAAGTTTCCTTCTGTTCTTAGGGAAGATTTTGAAGTTTCAAAGATTTTCTTAGAACTGAAATTTTATCCTTAGTATTCTGGGTTTATGAAGAAATTCAAATTATTTTTTCGTAATCCTCCTCTCCTTGATAGTTTTCTGTTAAATTTACCAAATTACGTCATTTTCCAAAGCACTGTCCAATAAAAAATAATAATAATAATAGAAAAATCTAAACATAAATACTGGCATTCATATAAAAAAAGTCTGAAGTATCAGTCCCACAGTTTTCTAACCGCCCCTTCTCTGAGTGCTCTCACCGGGCTTGGGGTAGATTGCAGTTCTAAACACTCTCAGGTTGCAACGAAGCGAGGCACTTAAATGTCACCGTTAAGGGACTGCAGATATAAGCAGTGCTTCTTCATTATAAATATTACATATTTATGTACATATTATATTATAAATATTACATGAAAAATTAGCAAAGGATTATTTCTCTCAGTGCTTTTCTACTGAACACTTCTAATTCTCTAATGAGAAAGTTAATCATAGTTAATCATATATTTTCATTTTCTGTAGCACTTTTAGTTTAGTGTTGATCTACGTATGTATGACACTTCGCTTTGCATCCACAGTTACTATTTGGTTAAAAATTATCAATCTTTCCCTTCTTTTCTCATGAAACAGTCCTCTTTCTTTCATTGCTTTTATTTGCATTTGAATTTAATCCAGTTGGTCAATATCTTTCAACTATCCTTGCTCTAGAGGAGAATTCAGAAATGTGAATGACTGTCTCACAAATACAGTAATTATGCCTCTATTTCTAATACCTGCTCATAAAATGAAAAAACAGCCTTTGGGGACTTTGTTTTGTTACAGAAGAGAAGACGTTTGCTGTACTTAATTAATAGGAAGATAAAAAGTAATTTGCAACAGCTTGTCCTCACATTTGCCATCATAATGTTGTATAAGCACAGATTTATTGAATACAAACCAGGAATGAATAAGATGATGCTGAATTCTATTTTGGAATCATGTCTGACAATGTTTTTTTCAAACTAGACATTGATGTGTGATGGAAATAACTACAATACAAAATATTGCAGAACTAGTCTACCGACATCTGCATATTTTGGTAAGTACTTTATAAAGACAAGCTGGGTAAATGCACTTGAATCATCACACACACGCACACAATTTTTGCTACTTCAGAAACTTTGCAACTTACTCATAACATTCACTTGGCCTAAGGAAGATAGGAGTTGAGTTTACATAATGCCTGTTCTAAATGAAAAGACAAATTGTGAAATTACACACATGAAACAGGAATGATCCTCTTTCCCCTAAAACTAGTAAAACGTGAGATTTGGCAACAACACGTCTACAAGTAATCCACAATCTAAATTCAGTTTAATATAGAGAAAGTCATATTAAAACAAGTTATCAGCATATCCTATTTATCAACAGTGCAGATGGCTCTGTATTTACTTTTTGCCATCATGTATGGAACTTCTTTGAAAGGCAAACGTCCTCATCTATTTATCTGCCTTCTGCAGAGAGAACACCAGAAGCACAGAAGCAAAACCCCCAATTCACAAAGTCACTACATATTATTAACAGGCTTAATAAAGAAACAGTAAATGCCTGCACATTGTCTGTGCACTTCTGGTGATCTTTTTTGTTTTTTTTTTCCCCTCCAACCCCCCTTTTTTACTTCCCGGTAGGGAAATAAATGGTTGTCCTGAATACTTTCAAGAAGGTGTTTGAGTTCATAGAGAACTGGCCAAATCATTAGAAAAAAAGATCCTTCAAGCACATAAACTGGTATTATTCTGAAGGATGGTCAGATGTCAGTAATTTTTATATCTGAAATAAAGAAGGAGCTGACAAAAATGTAACAGTGCTCCAAAACTATGCCTGATCACTCTTAAAGGTATTTGTAATGATTACTAATGCAGCGTAAATTTGGTCTGTCTTTTTAACCTAGCTTTTAAATGCTGGTTTGATAGAGAATTGTAGAGAATTTTTAATTTATCCATACATTCACACTTCAGTTTGGAGAAAACAAAAGCACAGATTGTGTCTTTGCACAGTAACTAACAAGCCAAACCAGTTGATTATCAAGACCAGTTGTAGTCTAGTCCAAGCCTCTTTGAAAGCAAGGTGACTCTGACTTCAGCTATGAAATGGTAGGAGTTATTTTACAATAGTTCTGACAAAATGTTTCAGTGAATTCCAAGATCATACTTGTACCATCTGTCTTGCTACATGTTCCTGAATCTTCAGCTCAATTTGTGTGTGCTGTACACATACATGTATCACAATGAACTCATGCCCACTGATCATGGCTCTGCAGGTAGAACTGCAATAGTATTTCCAAATGTAATCTTATTTGCAACTGAAATATTTGACAAATATTTGCTTCTTTTAGCATCCAAAATTCCAGTGGACCATATATGCCAAACAGGAGCTTCTAAACAACAGTCACTGAAAGCCTGTCTCCTGTAGAACAGGAGTGGTACAGTAGAAATCCTAGCCTTCATGAGACCAGGTTTCAGACATAGTAAGACTATTCCTAGACAATTGCTCATCCACCAGAGAAAGGAAGCACAAAGGAAGAAACAGCACAGGGGATAAGGGGCAAGAAAACTTCCCTGAAACTGTCCATCAAGCACTTAAGACACTGTGCAATCACCTGCCCAGTTCAAAATGACTGTGACTTTAGAGAGCAAAGATCACAGCTCAGCCCCTCTAGTCATACAAAAATCACTAAAATTACCCATAGAAAAGGAAGGTATTGACAATGAGACTTATTGTGAATAGATGCAAAACTACTGCATCTATTCATAAGGTTTCGTTGCTGTGTACTAAGAACTGTTGCAGTTCAGCTCATTAACCACCTATGCAAAAAGTTCATTTTAGCTGATTCTGTAGATTGATTTTTTATGGGGTTGAATTGTGTCTTTGGCCAAAATAAAAGCATTTCTACAACAGCAGATGTATCATTCTGATGGAATAGATGGAAGGAGACCATCTATTCATTTCTTTAAAGTCCTTCAAAAGTTCTTGAGGACATGTAAAGTGGGAAAACTAAGCTCATTGCTTCTTACCTATCTTCACTCTTTATCTGGGACAGATGGCTTCAACCAATCTTGAAGTCCTTGCCAGTCTGCAATTGTTCCCAGCTGCTTAACAGCAGGGCAATTCAGTGGCTTCCTACTGGACTTGCAGTTAAAGTTAACCTAGCTCTAATGTAGTTATACATAAAGTCAAGATAAAAGACACAAAAATTATGACTCATGTCCATAAATAACTTCTTACTGATGATACTGAGAGAAACAAAGCTTGATTTTCTGAGTCTAATTTTTGTCCACATGAATCTAGAAGACAAAGCATCTTCTTGTAAACAGGCCACTGGATACTGAAGTCCTTCAGGCTTTATCAAAATTATAGAATTTCTGAAATCAAAATAGCAGAATAGAATCGGCATTATGGTAAGAGAAATATGCCTTCAGGACCTATAAGCGTGAAATTATTCTGGTCCTTTCCTAGCCAAGACTAATCACCCTGAGAGTAACAGATCATACAACCTCTCCTTCAATACTTGAAAAAAAATACAACTCCATCAATTTGGTATATAAAAAGCATGGGTGTTGCTACAGCAAAGGGTTGCATGTCTGAGGGCTGTCAAAGGCTGGGATGATTCCAAAGGCAAACTGCTTATGCAGAGGCAGATTTGATCAAGGCTCATGTTTTCCAAAAGGCAGCTAGCTTACTTTGGCCCTTTCCAAAATCCTTTCACAAGAGCTCCTCCACTCTGCTGTTTCTGCTGCATATTTTAAGAAAAAGAAAACCTAGCCTAGCCAAAAGCACAGAACTTGTTTCTAAGAGGGGTGAGGAGAAGAGCAGAAGTTAACAATTCAATTTGCTGAAAGCTTCAGAGAATACAAAGCAATTGTTTTAAAGAGAGCTAAAAATACTTTCTTCTATGAGTGTTTCCTCTTCTGCCAAACACATGCAATACACTGAGGAATGTAAGTCTTCAGAATGAAATATTTGTAATAGCATGAAGAAGCAGTCCCAGCTTCAGAAACTTTTGTTATAGCTGGTTAAGTTGGAACTGCATTTTGCTTAATACAGACAAAAGATGATCAACCACAGACAGGAGCGAACATTGGTTTCTTTGCCAACCTAAAATTAAAACACAGAAAAAAGGAAACACATACACCAATATTTCAGGTGATCTGGAGAAAATGTAACTGCAAATATATGTAGTTATAGGACAAAATATAGTTTTGCCTTCTAATCTTCTCTTTGATATGTGCTGGAAGCAAAATATATGAGAATGCACCCTGGGAAAAAACATAAAAAATGAACATTAGACCATACAAACAAATACAAAGTCACCTGCCTTCACTGGAAGCTTTGCAAATGTTTGCTCTCTATAATCAAAAATTTTGGCTCAATTCAGAATTCAGTACAACTCTTCACTCACCGTCCAGGGGAACACAGAAAGCTGAACATTTATAATGATCAGATTTTAATGGAAAGCGTCTTAAATTTGGCTTCTTTATTTCAAGTATTGGAAAATCTCACCTTTCTAAGAGGAAAAAAAAAGCTTATTCAAAGTCATGACAAGAGTGACAATTCACTTCTGAAAATCCTTTGCTTGCCATATTTAGCTAAACTGAAACAGTGTCCACAGCAACACCAACAGTGCAGCTGCAAAGCTGCCAATACTGGCTCCAATTGGGAAAAGCTTTTGTTATGTTTTCTATTCTTTTTTTTTTCCCTTCACTTTTCCCTTTCCAAAGACAAAAGAAGTCAATTGCTTCATATGAGTGTCAGGAAAAGGAATCTGCAAACTTATTTTGTTGCGCAGTTACTATTTGCATACTAACCTAGCAAGAAGTTACTGTGACTGTTAGGGTATTTGCAATACGAGAGCAACTTTTCCAGCAATCACGAATTGCCAACTCCTGCACTTAATTTTTCTGTAATTGTCCTCTTCTACAGTAAGCCAAGAAAGAAAAGCAGAGAAGTTGATACAAGAGAAAGCAGGCCACACTTACTTGATGAAAAATAAAATAAAATAATAATAATAAATAATTTTAAAAAGATTGGCTGTAAGTAAGGCCCCAAATTAAGACGGATTATATTAGACTTTCAGAAAACCTGCTTAATACACTCAAAAAAAAAAAAAAAATCACTTTGCATAGTTTGTTAAACAACAGTAGGCAATTTTCTTTCACTAAGAGAATATTAAGACAGCAGTAGCGGACAATTCAAAGTGCTGAAAGCATTTATATTGTACTAGTTACTTGTTTCGTTAGCTGCAACAACTGCTCCTGCCCTGAACATCTCCCATCTGTTTGTGCTGATGAAAAGCAACAGCTTGTCTACTGGAGATGCTTCCCTTCTCTAAAATGGAAAGTGAGCTGTAATGATTATTAAGGACTAATGGATGAACTCGCATGACTCTGTCTTTGGTGCATTTGCAGTAGTAACTGTTTCCACCTTTCCTCTCCCTTCCCAGAGGTATCAGCAAATATTCCTCACTTGCTACCCTCCTCCCCGATATAGACTCTATACCTATTTATCTAACTTCTTCCTTCTACATCAATCCATTAAAAAGGGGGACATCAGAACATTTCTAACTGTAAATTATGCCCCAACCAGTGATCTTTCCTGTACAGTTACACTTCAGATTTTTTCTTGCTTAAGAGACCAGAATACTGCCCTGTCGTATTCTTACTTACATACACTGTAAGAAATACATTTAATTTTGTCACAGAAGAGGAAGAATGGACAATCCAAGGAGATAGCATCAATGAAAGTTCGTCTAGTTCAAATGTCCACATTGTCATATGTAAAAACACAAGGACAATTTGTGTACATCTCATGACTATCGTACATGTCAGAAACTGGCTTCAAGATCAACTGGCTTTAAGATCAAGCGAATGAAAGAACAAGAGAGAAAATGAGAATATATTGAAGTTTCTGTTCTCCTTAAAAATCTATGGAAGCTCTTCTTGTAAGGTTACAAAACTCTTAACTTGGTTCTTCATATTAACTTTAAAATGCCTATGATGGACTGCCATGCAATCAAATCTTTAAAATAGAAATTTAGGTCTTTGTCTTGCAAGTGTAGAAATTTCAGGGGTTTTAAATTTTTTTTATTTTTAAGTATTTTTACTACAGCACAAAGTGATACCTAAAAAAAGTCCTTTAAATCTAGAAGACATTCCGTGGATATTTGCTTACGCCATTGTATGTAAGTCTGTTAAAATCAGCTAATAGCATCAGCATAACCACCACAGCAGCATTTAGTCTGAGAACACCTAGAGAACAGGCAGATGAACAGCAAGTCCTCACAGATATGCTGATTACTGACATGGTTTCAGAAAAGCTGATGGTGTCTTCTTGTAACAGGTAGTAGTACCAAAGTGATCACTGCTTCCTAGCTCAGTTAAAAAAACTAGCAAGTCACATTACAGCTCTCTCCAAAACTCCCCACAGGAGAAAAGAGCCGTAACAAAAAGTATCAATACTCAAAAAATTATAATGCATCTACACCAGGAATAGTTCTTAATAGAAGTACATTAATTAGCATTTGACTGTCATTTTTCAGACGTCACTGCTTTATTAAACAGTCTGGAAAAAATACTGATAATATGTACCTACTGATATAGAGTTCAGCATTTTAAAGTTACAGCAGGTACAAAAGGTTAAAGCTGTCTTTTAATTTTTTTTAATGAAAACTGCTGCAAGTTTAATGTATAATGAACTTTCTCATAACTTTCTCACGTCACATATGCAACAGTTTTAATCAGCCTATATATTGGTATTAGATTCTAACCAGTGGGCACATGCTATTTCACTAAATCAGACTGCAACCATTTTCTCTATTCCCTGCTCACTCTTAATGAAGTTATCCAACTGTTGGTCTTCTTTGTATCTTTTTTTTTCCCCCCACAAGAGAGTACTGCAAAAGCTTTGTTCTGAAAGAACCAGGACAGTGGAAGTTCTGGGGTTTTTTTAACCTTTCAGATAGGCTGCACATTTTCATCCAAAAGGTATTCATGGCGCATTACTCCTCCCCTGTCCTCCACCAATTAAGAAAAAAAAAAAAAAAAAAGCTTTACTCACATCCTGGGAATTCAGGAATGTCCCCCAGAACTCTTAACAGTAAGATTCCTCTCAAACAAATCAAGCAGTGGTGGAATTAGATTAGCTAAGATCATAACTATCTGCCTCTTACTACACAGAACTGGGAAGCAGGCAAAAGAAGTGATACAAGTGATCCTGACATTACATTCCACTGTTCTTTGTCACTGTTCTTTGCACCACTTTCCAGTCAAAGAAATGCATGTGTAGCCACTACTGTTTCTTGCCATGCTTTAAAAACTGTTGGTGCACGCAGCACACAGACATAATCCCACCTAACAGTACACATTGTTTAGCAAAAAATATACACGTATATTTCGAAAATAGGGTTTTATTGGAAGTTTATCAAAAAAAGTCTTAAATCATCGTTAAGAAAGGCACATCAGACTTCAGTCCCTTTTCTTTTTTGCTTTAGGTTCTTGCGACAGTTCCGGCAATTCACTTTCTTCAACTTCACAATGCTTTCTTTTCTTTTTCTTTGACTTTTTAAGGTCACTTTGGTAACCACTAGAGTCACTGGCAGGCAATACAAGTTCCTGTTCTTCCTGTTTATGTTTTTTCTTTTTCTTCTTCTTTTTATCATCACATACTTCATTCACAGCATCAATGCTTTGCTCTTCTGTATTTCCCCCCACAGTGTTATCTGCCTTACCTGGAGGATCTTCTGTGACACTATCTCCCCCAGAGTAATTTAAGCCATTTTTCTCACTATGAAAGTCTTGAATTTGCTCTCCATTTGTGCCATCAGTCACTGCATCAGTAAGAGGATCAGACTGCTCGGGCTGCATACTGCAAGAAAACATATGAGGTAAGTCAAAGCAGAAACATCTAAAGACACAAAGTGAAATGTTAAAATTTGTTAAAACACAATATTTACAACTAGATAAACGTCTGTTATAAACTCTAGATACAGAAAAAAATAAACCCCACTAACACTTTCAGCTTAATCTATACTACCTGACTAGCTTCTTCCTTCCATGGAATCAGTGCTCTCCTTCAAACCTTAGCCAAAATTTCTTCTCTAAAATCCCATACACACCATTAGGTATTGCATTTTATCTTTTATTCCCTCATCCATAATTACCTACTGCGCAGTTGACCTTTTTAGGTTCATTAGCTATTTGCCAACACAGTGTCCCGTTCAATCATACCAACCAGGTATCATACTGAAATCTGTACAGTTAAACAAGGATGATTTTAGCGAAACTGAAAAAAAAACAAACTCACAACAGCAACAACAAAAAACACCCAGTCAACCAATGAAAAAACTCTCTAAAAACAAAAACCTGGTAGGTACCACCCTGCAAATGAGAGCTGTGAAGAAAACATCCAAGACGATTCATACTGAAAGAACACAGTTAAAATTATGGAGGAGTAGATGGCACTGAGAACAACGACAGTTAATTCTGAATGCATGAAAGCAATTCAGAGTACTCTTCCAGATTAAACAGACCTCCAAAAACATTATGATTTCATCCACAGTATCTACAATGTGCATTTTAAAATAAGTCATTAATCACAGTGGTAGAAAAAAATTGCTGAGCAAATGACTATTAAGAAAAAAACACACTTTTTAAAAGACATCACTATTAAGATTTTTTAGCAAGCTGCTGTGAAAATCTACAGAGGCACAAGGATGAACGTCATACATTTTCTCATGTCACCTTTGAGCTCAAGCTTATTCTTATGTTTCAGCAAGCATTTAAGAAATCTGCATGTAACTATTTATGATTGTGTAACTGCTGGTAAGTGTAGGTCAGTGTAGAAATACCAGCATAAACACTGTTCAGAAAGTGGAAATTTTTAAATTGAAAAGCCTGGATACATTTATAAGCAAATCCACTCTAGATATCTGATATGTTATTTTGAACATGCACTATTTGCCCAATCAATAGTTTGAGAGTTAGAATACAAACTTTTTAACTCAAGAAAACTATTTTTATTAACTATTTTAATAATTTTATTAACTATTTCTATTAACAGTAAAAAGTTTTGTTTGACTAACACAAGTTATTTTTATACAAAGGTTTGTGTGAAAACAAGGAAGCTTAAGGAGTAAGATGTTGAATCAAATGGTTCACCTCATAACTAATCCATTTAAACAGTTAAGAAAAACATTTTCTCCTGTGGCACAGTACCTGGTTTTAGTCAGTTGTCCTCGGATGAAGAACACTCCTGCTGCATCAGAATCTAAGTGCACCGCTCGAAATTTCAGTTCATCTCCTATTTTAAACCCCAACTCTTGCCACTCTGCAGCTGACATGTGTTCAGGTTTAGGGATAGAAGCATTGAAGCACCCATGTATCAGACAGCCAATGTGACTGGGGGCCACTTTGTTAATTACACCCTACAAAAGAAAAGGAACGTCATATGGACTTCAATTAATGACTACCTCTTTAAACGCAGACATTGTGTATATTTAGTTTCTTATATTGACATTCTTGGACAAGAATTTGCATGGAAAGGTTACAAAGTCAGCTCATCTAGCAAATAAGCAAACTATTCTGTACAAAAATAGAAACTACTTCTAAATACTAAATACTTTTCATAAAGTTCTACCACAAAGAGAATCAAACCTGTATCTGCAAAAAAGGACAAAGTCAAAGCATGGAATGTAACCACAGTAAGTACATGCATCAAACTGCTACTTCTTTTCTCACAGCACAGCCACCAACTGTGCTTTACAGCCACTTTAAGCCCTATGGTACTTTTCTACCTAAACTTTTATGCTGGCACTGAACTATTTTGCAGCTAAAGATACAGATGACACACAAAAAAGCTTCAAATACTCCATTCCATGGGTTTCTGACACACGTGCACTTCACCTCATCCATTTTTGCACTTCTCGAGGATGAATGAAATACCAGTGCAGGTGTTTCTATCTCCTTTCTACTAAGGGAACACATTCACTTCTTACATTTAAGAATACACTTAAGAATCATTTACTCTCTAGAAAGCTTTGCTATTTAGCAAATGGAGAGGTAGATGCATGAACACGTAAAAAAACAATATAAACATTCTAAGGAATTACTGATGTGAACTAAAAAGTTCTACTTAAGCCCCAAACTGTTGTTTTTGACGGCAATAAGCCAAGCTTTATTAAGTTAATGCCGACACATTTACATACCACCATCTTCTTCCCTTTCTTGGGACTGAAGATGACAAAGTCCGCCTCCACGTTCAGGTGGATGAAGCCCTGGTCGTCGTGGATGTCCCCGAGCTCTCCTACCACCTTGACGTTGTCGTAGGCCACCGGCACACCCTGCAGGCTGGGGAGAAGCACAGTTAGCTGCGGATCGCTCCCCCCCCTACGGCGAACCGAGGGCTGCGGGACCCGAAGGCCTCACCTCTCCGAGTAGCGCAGGAGCTCAGCATCCAGCTGGGCGCGGATGCCCGTGCGCTTGCGGCCCAGGAAGCGCGGCGGCAGCGCGACGTGTCGGCGGTGCGGCGCCACCACCAGGCACGAGTAGCGCCGGCACACCAGGGCGCATGCCGCGGCGAAGGACGGCAGCTCAACGGCGGGCAGAGGACGAACGGCGGGCGGCTGCAGCTCCCCCGCCACAGCCATGCTGCAGGGCCACGCCGCGGCGCGGAGAGATGGCGTCTCCCACCGCCGCGGAAAGTGACGGAGTTCCGGGTGCGCTGCGCTGGTGTAGTGTTCGCCCGTACACGAAATAAGCGGCTGTCCTGCTGTAAGCAGCGGGAGGTGTGGCTCGTTGGTAAAAACAAGTTTTGTCCATAAGAGTTGCCCAGACTTTATATAATTTTCTTTCATACCGTGAAAGATTTCCTTCATACCGTGGAGGCCTCAGAAGCACTGTGGTTCTATAAGGACCAGCCTTACTTCATCGATCAGAAATCCCCAGACTCCATATAAAACGTTCAGTGAGGCAAAAGCCTTTTGAAACTATTCAAACACTACACCAGAAATTTTTCTTTGACAATGCATACAGTGAAGACAGTATTATTTCTCACAGTTAAAACAAATGGTATTTTACTGTACTTCGCTGCAAGTAAAGGTGGATTAGCGTGAAGGAACTGACATAAAAATGGCTTTCAGATCACTGAAATTGCAGGACTGAAAATATCTTGAATTACCGTAATCTATATCCTCTCGTGGCTTTAATCCTCCAGAGCATTTAACATCTATCAAAATCAATTGTAAGTTACGCTCTCAGCTTTCTGGAGAAATATCTTTATTTTATGTTTTCCTATGTTCAGGTCGTGTTTAATCCTTGCAATGTGTTTTCAATCTCAGTAAAAGACCTTATACGATAATGGCATACACTTTTATTCCTAAATGAAATATACATTTTATAACTCTCATTTATGAGCGGATTAAGTTTGCAATGAGGAATATAACCATCTAAGCTCTATATTCAATTTTATCCAAGATAATAAAAAGCTAGCTCGGTTCATGAAATGAAAATTCGGAATAAGATGCAAAGACAACATGAACAAAAACATGGACTTGTGTGTTTCTCCCTGTAGGCAGCTTGGACAAGTGGGTGCCAGGAGGGCTCCCTCCCTCTCTGCCTTCTGCAGGAAGCTGGTGCTATCCCTGCAAGGTGCCTGTCCTCAGAAAGCTTATTGTATTTCACACTGTATAAACTGAAAACCTACAACAAAATAATGTCTTCAGGCCTGTACATACTGTGTGGGGCCTACAGAGAGATTAGCTAAGCCTAAACAACATGGACAAGGCTTTTAAAGAGTTTTCTTTTAGCTGTGCAGTCACTTGGTCTTCTCCCCAAGGCAGATGAGCGTAGCAGTGGTGGTGTGGCCAAGCAGAGGTATTTTAGTTCAGACCAGGTCTGCACTTTCTAATTGAATCTCCATTTATAATTGCTTCTGTGCTTTGGTTTTGATTGCACAGTCCTTTGGAACTTCCAGAATTCCTTTCATGTTAAAGTAATATGACACATTAAATCCTAACAGTAATTAAGTCTACAGTTGGCTAGTTCAGAATAGCCTCCTTTATACTCTCCTGGTGTACTCCCAGCACCAACTGTTTTACTCTTCAAGTTAACATCTGTCAAGTCACAGTGCTTGCTGATGCAACGTAACCTATCTAGACCAAAAGCAGCGTTGTTCTGTTGTCCTTTAGGGACTACAGAGTTATCACTGGGCTTTTGTTTTCCTTACTTAGTTGTGGAAGATGTCCTGACCAAACGGAGGCATCTTAGTGGTACTTCCGTCTTCTCCAGTCACAGTTCAGTTCTGAAAACCACTGAGACAGTAACACTTATGTTTTTATTGTTCTTTTTTTTTTTTTCCTTTTTCTTCCATTGTTGTCTATCTTATTTTCACTCCTTGATGTTAGCTTTCATTTAAAAACAGAGCATCTTAGCTAACCTTTTTTTTTGCTGCAGTGAGCCTGTGTCCAAAAAGGCAGCAAAAATAGATGTCTTAAACAGCACAGTGCTGGTATATTTGCCAAGTCTCACAGTGGCTGCTAAAACTCTGCTGAACCTGTTTTTCTCTAGCATTGAGGTTGCCAGTAACAATCAGGACCAAAACCAAAAGCTGTGTTTTCAATCACTGCTGTTCTTTTCCTTTCTATTTTATCTGTGTTAGTCTAGTTTTCTTTTTATGGAAACATGGCCAGCCTCCAGCAAGAACATTAATTATCAACCACATATCTAGCACCTCTCAACTGGTCTTTTCTTTTATTCCAAAATAGTCGTTGCTATCTTCAGTCCAGCATCATGATTAGAATCATGTGTTGGTTTGGAGCCTCATACAACTGCTCATTCATGTTCTTCTGTGGCAACTGCAGCTCATTCATTCAGCAGACAGCCTTCATCCAGCACTAAAATCCTGGAAGCTTCAGTTGTGACTGAATATACTGCATCTTGTGCAGAGTGGAAGAATACCTGTGGCACTGTGCTGGAGTAGAACACATATTTCCTCTTAGGCCATGCACTCAAAGGACCCTTTCCGTTCCGAAACTGAATCCATCCCAGGTTCCTCATCAAACAACTTGCGCTCTATAAAAAAGAGAAATGAAGAAATGATTTACAGTTATACAGGCTATAAAGATGTAGTAGAAAACTCATGCTCATAATTTATTTTCAAATATTTTAGCTGGTTTTTCATTTTTCATGTGGTATCATAAAAATGCACAGTATTTTTAATGTGTTGTTACTTGGTATGTAACGGGGTGAAGAGTGTGTACTCAAACTCTTGGTTTTATTTGAAGTTGTATGGCAACAGATTTGTTTCAGGATCTTTGATCGTCATACCTAGTAGAGACTGATTAGAGCAAGTCAGGTACTGAAGGATGTGGTAGAGTGATGGGACTTGGTAGGTTAAATTGATGGCTGAATTTGATGATCACAGAATCACAGAATTGTACTCCCCCTTCCCAACTACAGCAGGTTCCCTACAGTAGGTTGCACATGAAAGTGTCCAGACGGGTTTTGAATATCACAAGAGGAGGAGACTCCACACCCTCCTTGGGCAGCTTGTTCCAGTGGTCTGCCACTTTCAAAGTAAAGTTTTTTTCTCATGTCCATGTGGAACCTCCCATGTTCCAGTTTGTGCCGATTGCCTCTTGTCCTGTCTCTGAGCACCACCAAAATTAGCCTGGCCCCAGCCATTTGACACCCACCCTTCTCATATTTGTAAGCATTGATAAGATCCCCTCTCAGTTTTCCCTCCTCCAGGCATGATCTTGAAGATCTTTTCCAACCTAATTGATTCTGATTCTATGATGCTATTCTATCATCCTATGTGTAATCAGTTAGAATTAGGCATTTAAATGTCATTGAGGGAGTCAATATTTGGAGCTTTCTTAGGCTGGTTTTCTGGACTCCTATGTTGAGAGACACAAAATTTTTTTACATATCAAATTTATCAGTGTAAGAAGTTAGCTAAATATCCAGTACTTACAGTGCTAAAAACTCACTTAACTGGAAATGTGAGTAGAATTAAGCTTGGGAGGCAATGTCACCTCTAAGGGGAAAAAAAAAAAAAAAAAAAAAAAGAGTGTAGTTCTACCATCCCATTTGTTCTTAAAAACATAATTTGAGCAAAATCCACCAGATGGCACACTAAAGCCTTGATACCGAAGAATGCAGTCATCCAGGAGAATGGTGGTAACTGCACAACAGGCTAAAAATTTAATCTGTAATACGATATGCAGTCTGTGCTTTGTTTTGTCAGTGATTACTATGTCAATCTTTAATAGGAAAGAAATGACTGAGAGAAACATTAAGGAAAAGAAATGGGATAAGACAGCAACTATGTTAATTTATTTCAGTTAATAATTTGTCTTAATTTGTAATGACATTTATGATGTCTGGGATGGACATTTCCTAACAGCTGGGTCTGGCTAGATTTGCCTTTGGTTCTTGATTGTCCAAGCAGGGTGTTGTATGCCAGGAAATGGTTGATGTGGCTGGCCCTAAGTATTGCCTAAACTGTGAATCGTCCTTCTGGAGCAAAAACATCTTGTATAAGTATCTTGCTGAAAGATCTGTACCCAAGTACTTGTCTATCCTTTTATCCATGGAAATAAGAAAATCCACATCAGAAGAGCTGGTCACTGTGGTGCCCCTCTCCAGCTCTGCTGGTATTTAAAGGCAATGTTTTTCAAGGCATAGTTTCAATGATACAGTGACATTGTGATCTGTGGAGATCTAGCTGTTGATATGATGCTGAATCTCTCCTCCATCCTTCTCCATCCTTTTCAGGCAGCATATGCTACTTCAGAAACCCTTTGATGTCATTGATTTTCTTAGATGAGCTAAGAGCTTTTCTACATTTGACTATCAGTAACAGCATTATATACCGTCATACAAATAAAGGATAGGGGTCATTATTATGAATAAATACCGAAGAGCTTCATGTAACCATTTTCATTTGAGCACAGTATCCTTAGGCACTGAAGCAAATGTACCTGCTGTAGTTTAGGAAATCTCCAATGTACTGTAGCTATAGCAGCTCTTATCTAGTGAATTATTTGAGTATCGCTGCCTCTGGGTGGTTCAGTGCTAGGTACCAATTCATAGCTGAATGATATCTCTGAGTGGCAAGTAATAAGAACAGCATAATTTTTAGGCAGTTGCCAGGTTGCCCTTGGTTGAATGAAAAAGAAAGATTCTGTTCTCCCTCAGCTTTCTGCAGAATCCGTGGTTTAGTTTGGCAGTGCACAGGGTTCTCATTGACCTGGCTCAGCCTTTTACCATCACATCCATCCACCCACGTGCAAAAATCCCAAGATAATAGAAGTCATAGTTATAGTAAAAACAAAAACAAAACTATACATATATATATAAAATTGCAACAACAGCAACAGAAAAACAGCAACCAAATCAAAACAAAACAGGAGAATCAGGCACTCTTCTATGAGAGCCAAGACAAAAGTAAAAATGTTCTCTGGACTGGTGAAAGTATTAAAAAAAAAAAGAAGAAGTACACTGTGGGCAAAATCTTGCTCTCATTATAGATTCTCTTTTACTTACCCAAATCCCTTAAGAGCATGAGAAATTTCTGAAGTGCAGCGTTGTTCTTTATGTAGATTTAAATGTGATATTAATCACAAGAATCTCATCATTATTTGTACCATCACCCCCTCCTGGAAGAAAATGAGTTGCAACAGTCAAATCCCAAGGTATGTGTTAGCCTTCAGTCAAGCAAAATTTCACAGAAGCCAAAGGAATTTGTCTCAGTAAAGACCAGCATGGAACATTTGTCCCATCAGAAGTTTACCTCATTGTGTCCCTCAACATTGCATCTGTTCTCCAAGGGAAAGGTATCTGCTTGATGTAAGTTTGGGCCTTGGCTGCCATCTGGACAATATATTGCTCTGAGTTTTCACTCCTGTGAACAGAATATAAACATAATGGCTGTAAAATGAAGAAGCTGGGAGAGCTGGAGAAGGCCAACGGGAACTGCTTTGGCTACCTTTGACAACCTGGTGATTAGATGTGGGGAAGATGGATCCATACCCTTCTTGAAAGAATGAGAGGCATCCGACAAAACTGTAGTAAGGAAAATTCTTGCTAGATATAAGGAAATAATTCTTTACAGTTAGGGCAATCAAATGCTAGAACACATTGTCAAGAGAGGCAGTGGGATTCCTATTCTTGTTGTAATAAAAAATGCTTTGGACCAGACAGCCTCCATACATCCCATCTATTTTCAGTTCTTACAATGCTAGATTAAGAAAAAGAAACATTTGGCAGTGATAAAGTCAGGAGTAGTCTTTTAAATCCAAGTTCATACTAGTAAAAGCTGAAGAATGCAGAGCAGTTGTGACTGTGCCCCAGAGCAGCCCTCAATCTGTCCTTCGTTTTGAGAAGCGCTTTCTATACCTACATGGCAGCCATCAGCAGAAGCATTCTATATGCCCCAGGGAGTGCTCAGAAAGTTCTCACCGATTGCAAGACTGGGAACAAATATAGGACAAATACAGGCTTCACTGTATCAATTTGCCATGGACAAATGGTCCAGAGGCCCCATTTTCTGCACGCTGTGGGTCGAGTTCTGCACTCTTCAAGTATGCCTCTTGTACCTACAACCTTTTCTATGCACCTCACTTAGCCACATCTGGGCTAATGCATAATCATTTATAATCTTAATTTAAGCCACATGAGGGTATTTTTTAGACTCAACAGTAATGCCGTCATTCAGTTGCTCTTAGAAATAACCAACTTCCTTTCACCAAAAATTACAGCACTGTGGTTGCTGAGTTCTTCAGTGTTCATCTCAACCCAAATCAGGAAATAGATGTTCTAGATGTAACTGTGTGGTTTCTGTTGATTCACTGATATCGTAATGTCTGTGGTAACTGCTGCTCAGCTGATATTTCAGATTGCATAGTATGTGCTAGATGAGACAAAGCATAAAACGTTTACTCAGCACAACTGCAGCGTGTTGCATCAGCATGCTCTGAAAATTGAAATAGGCTCCAACAAGAACGTGACTCCCCATTTGCAGCTGTCAGCACTGCTCAGCTTGGTGACATTGCTGGTATTTGCTTCCGATCAAGATATGCTGGTGCTGAAGGAAATTCAGAAATGTCACACTGCCAGCCTCTAGTTGCAAAATATATATTAAATTCCAGCTCTTCAGCACTTAGGCACATACATAGCTTTATGCTGAGGCCTTACTTGCTTCAAAAGGCAAATGTGCTTGTTGTTTTTCCAGTGTCTTGCAGCCTTCCCATAACATGATTACTGTGGAGCATGAGGAGGAGAGGAGTGTAGACTAGGACTGCAGTGGACAGAGCAGTCATGTTAACAACATGTTGACCTTGCATATACTTCACATACAGGCTGGTATATATTCCACTTGATATATTTATCAGTATTGTAAGGCATGTGAATGAGAACTTATCCTAAAAGCAGTACAACTTCCTGCCAGGTTTTTCTTCACTGCATGTATTTCTTCAAGGATAAAGACTATTTACATCAGCTATATGAGAGAGATGAGAGATGAGTGAGAAGCTTAAATGCTAAGCATATTTATTTATACAATGTTATATTTGGAGTGTAATGAGCTAATAATGAAATAATTTAAATAATACATACGTTTTAAGAAGAAATTTGAATCTACAGACAGCTTTATGGTTTTGTGCAATTAGAATAATTTGCATTTACCACATAGACCATAGATTTTTACATTGCAAATATATATGTTAGCAGGTCTTGCATGGCTTTAAAAATATTTGCTTTTGTTTTGTTTAATCAAATGAATTTCTTGAAAATATCTTCAGCCATTTGTGATAACTGCAAGTGCTTCCATCAATAAAGGAACTAATACAAAATGATCTGATTTCCTGAAATGCATTTGCTAAATACGCAGCTTAGCTGTTTGAGTATTCTGTAAAATCAACTAAAAAGTCTTCTTCTTGGGTCTGGCTACTATCATTATGGCACTGTGTTAGATCAGCAAGAGTTTCATGGTATGTGATTATTTTTATTACTGCTGGTTAATAAGTAGCTAAAGACCATAATAATCTGTTGAACTGATGAGGCAAAGCACACCAAAAGTTCTTACTGGTAGTGATAAGAAATTATATGTTATTGCTATGACAACTCTTTTACTGTTGCCATAAAAAAGTTTCTCAGACACCTGGCAGTCTGAAAATAAAACAATTCTGTTGAAAATTATGAATACGTAATTGGTTTATAGCTTTTGTAAGCATAGCTTTGCATTTGTGTTGACATGTGTCTTTAAGGCATGTTGCCTAAATGTAAAAGGTAAAATTATACATTTGGTTCTTGCAGTGCAGTGCAGGAGGGAGAGACTGCATTCAAAGTCCTACTGAGGGTAGAGGTGGAACAATTTCTTCTCAGAAGGAATTGTAATGCATTGGAACAGGCTGCCCAGGGAGCTGGTGGAGTCACTGTCCCTGGAGGTATTGGAGAACCATGGAGATGTGGCATTGACGGACATGGTTTAGTGGGCATGGTGGGCATGGGTTGATGGTTGGATGAGGTGATCTTAGTGGTCTTTTCTAACCTTAGTGATTCTTTGATTCTATGACTCTTTGAACCCTGAGTTGTTTCCATAAGCAATAACTTTGTACAAAAGCTTCAGCTTAGTGATGGTGTAATCCCATTAGATTTATTGCAATAAATTATCGTAGTTCAGTCTTTTCTTTCATGTAAAGTATTTTGTCTGTTTTTTTGCTTTGTTTTTATCAGAGGTAGAAGAAACAACTATTTGTCATCTTTAAAATAAATCAAATGAAATGTGGTTTGCAGCACAGTGGAATCCCTCAGGTGATCTGATCACTGTAGTAGGTTATCATCATTTATTTCCTATCTTCACAGAATCACAGAATTGCAGGGGTTGGAAGGAATCTCAAGAGATCATCGAGTCCAACCTCTCTGCTAAAGCAGGTACCCTACAGTAGATCACACAGGTGGGCATCTAGACAGATCTTGAATATCTCCATAGAAGAAGGCTCCACACCCTCTCTGGGCAGCCTGTTCCAGTGCTCCACCACCCTTACTGTAAAGAAGTCCTTCCTCCTATTTGTATGGAACTTCTTATGTTCAGATTTTAGGCCATTGTTCAAGTTTTAGGCCATATTGCTTGGAAACAGTAGAAAGAAACAATCTGAAAAACACTGACGCACAAATTATTTCAGTTGCATTTTATGCATCTCAGTAGTTAATTTCCTACACAAATTGTATGTTTAGAGGGCTTTTAAAAGGTCTCCTTATTGGGCAGTCAGAACTGATTCTTCTGCCATGTCTGGTTTTAACCTTACTTAAATGGGGATAATTTCAACCAGAATAAGAAAGAAGAGATAGCAGGCATCAGTGGCTTAGTTTGGATTTTTGCTAGTTAAATCTGAAATGGGATTTTCAACTAAAATTTCAACTTTTTTTCATTTTTTAATGGATTGCCTGTGGCAAAGACAAAGGATCAGTGACATTCTACAGGTTCATGCCTGGATATACTGCTGTGAGAACAGTTGCTAGGCTGCATTGCAGTGATGAAACAAAGGCCTGAACTGTCTTATACAGAAAGAATCAGATCCTATAAAGACAAAAAATGGCTAAAGCAGGGCTGGGATGGACTTCATGTGCCAGTTCAGAAACCTCATGTCAATCATGAGACAAAAGTCCATCTGAGTTGCTCTCTGCTGCCTGACACGCAATATGATGCCCTGGACTGACCTGCCCCATTACAAAAGGCTCATCCAGCTCCATCCAGCACCTTGGTGGGATGCAGGCTTTAAGCAGAACAGGTCTCAAGGGGCCCTAATCTGTGACGTGTGATGAGAAAACTTACTGAGTACATGGATAGAATCAGCTGCTTGCTCTCCTGCCCTCCACCCCAACATATCTGTAGTATTCTGAAAATGCACGTGGGTGAGAAGCCCTTGTTTGAAACAGGGGCCAGAAGAGTGAGCCAGGAAGTGGGGAGCACTGCTTCACTTCCCTTCTCAGCAGAAGACGCAAACCTGCAGCATCAGAGAGTGTGTAACAATCCATCTGCGTGCCTGGGAGAGGGCAGGAAAGAAAAGAGCAGGGCTGAAACAGCTATCCTGAAGATGCGGGAGAGGGGGGGGCCTCTGGGCTAGTGCTGATATGTCAGTAATCTGCTTCTGCTTTCAGGTTTGTTTCAGCAAACACCGAGCGAGGAGGCAGCTCAGCCACCGGCCCTGCACCCAGCGCTGACAGGAACACTGCGGCAAGTGACGTCAGGGCAGCTGCGTGTCCTCATCTGCAGGGCACGGCCTGCTGACGTGCGGCCCTCCTGTGCCATCAGTCACGCGTGCTACATTCCGACAGAAGAGGGCCTCCCAGCTTCACCTTCAGCGAGGCGGGTCCTGAGGTGTGGGGGTAGGAGCGCCAACGTGTTCTGATCGAGTAAAGCGGGTCTGGCTGATGAGATACGTGTAGGTCGCTCCGAAAGTAATGCCTCCTGTTCCCTCTCCTCCCTCCCCCGCCTTCTCACTCCCCATTGAAACTACAATAGATACAGAGAACACAAGAGTGCTATTTGAGTTACAAAAAGCTATTTTTTTTCAACATAAGCGCTACCATTAGCTATGTATTTTCACCAGCAGTGAACAAGAGCCTGCATGCTGTGTTTGTTACAGTCTGCACCAGGGAAGGTAATCCACTGTCACTGTCACCACTGCTGAAATGCACCACCCACCACCTCACTGTGTTCACATCCACTGTTCAATCTCCATGAACGTTCAGCAAGTGTCAGTGAATGTCAGTGGGCACTGAGGAATGCAGAGATATCATTTTGTATCATACACACTTCCATGTCAGGCTCCCCCTCTGCTGCCATCTGTCCCATGCCAACAACATGTAATGGGATATTGGTGGGAAGATTCAGCCTCTACTGCCATTCCCACCAACATCCACCCCCATGTCATGGGCCAACATTGAGGGAAAAAAAAAAAAAAAAAAAAAGAGGAATTACTTTTGGAGCATCTCTTGTTGTTCAGAAAGCAGAAACAGGAGTTCCTCTCAGGACTGCTGGGTTTTTAAGTGCCCAGCTCCTGAACATGCAGAGCATGCAGAGGATGCAGAGCTCAGATTCATGATTTAAGGGGCAGAATCTGAGCTCTGCATCCCAAGAGCAGTAAATATTTCCTCTGGAGAGGCAAAGCTCACCTGCTTCTTTCTGGCCAGTATAATACTCAGCACTTCACCTTGCTGTTTTCTCCTGATGGTACATGGAGTCAGATACCAAAACAGACTTTGGAGATTCCTCTTTGAGAGCTAGGCATAGAAGACATCAGGCTTGCAAAGCCTAGCTTGTGGATACCCAGAGCTTCTGTACCAGAAACATAAGTGAGATTTAATTTTAAGTGGTCTGAAATTATGCTTAGTGCCAGTTGGAATCCATATTGTATTATTTTCATTACAGAAAGAAAAGAAGAAACTCTGAGGCTGCTCTTGAGTTCAGATTCAGCTGTACAGCCTAGCTGAAGCCCAGCACGAGATAGAAGCAGTGTGAGGACATGCCATGCATTAGCCTTCCCCCAGCAATGTGAGGAGACACCTTGCAATAGTATGTGCCAGAACAAAACAGTATGAGGACACCCCATGCGTGAGCATTCTCCCAGCTTCTTCATGGCCAAATGAGTCAGTGTGAGGGTGTGTAGCCCAGGCCACTCACAGTGAGCCAAGAGTTAGATCTTCCAAAGCAATGTGGCTGCAGCAGCCAGTCTAATTTTAAACTAGGCAGAGAACAGTGGACACTTAGGAGGAAAATGTCTCCTGACATTTCTCACTGCAGCTGTATTCCAATAAGTCTTCATAATATTCTAATAGACAGTATTATTTTTTTTTCTGGAAAGTTACTGTAATTTCATACTTAGGTGGTATTTATTTATTTGCATTTCCTAAACATGTATGTTTATAATTATGCCTGGGTTGATACTTTATTTTGGATGAGCTGTCTTGCACTGATTTAGAAATTGAAAATAATTGAACTTTTTTGACTGTCACACACTTTTGCTAGGAAATATTACACATGTTTATATGGAAAAGGATTTAAAGTTCTTATAAATATAAAGTGAAATTAGTCTGCCAAGTTATTAAACTTTATTTGGAAATAAAGTTTTTCCTCAAGTGTTCTTTAGACACTGGTATAAACACTGGAAATTTAAATGCCAAATATATGAGTGTCACCAAAGGAGATTTAAAATTAGACTGTTCATTACACATAAATATGCTGTTTTGACAGACCATCTTCTCTTTGCCAGGAAGCTAGTGGGCATCTGTTATGCTTCCATTCCTTGACAAGCCCAGTGAATAGTCTGGAAGTCTCCAGAATGATTTCTTTGAAATCAAAAGTAAAGCCTTCACAGCAAACCTTCAGAGTTCAAGCATAAACCTTTTATTTGGGGTACAGTACATTTGGGGGAGCCATTAAAAGGAGTCATCCTAAAGATTTTCATATACTGCAGACTATACATAGGTGCTGCAAAAGGTGAAGGAATGTGCCATCTACCCTGGGAGGATTGCACTATTTTGTAGTGTTCAGGGTGATAGAGGTTAGGGGCCTGATTCTCACATTTATATCTCTACAAAACATGAGTAGTCATCAAAGTCATTGGACTCATCTCAGTATTAGATGGTCATTCAAGAAAGAATTCTCGAGACAGTTGTCTGTGTTTAACTTGGATTATAAATCTTAGTTCAGTTGCTCTCAGTGGGTGCTTAAGCATTTCCTTAAGTACCTCTTTATACATAACCTTCAAAATGGACATCGATTTACGGTTTTAAAAGTTGGGTCCCAAGATACATGTACCTGCTATCTGCTTTTCACAAAGTACAAACAAATAACTAAATCTTTTTCATTACTTTATATGTATGAGATTTTCAAACCACACATTGAATATAATAATACTCCACAGCATGGAGGAGTCCCAACATATGAAATAAAACACACATAAAATGTTAAAATGAAAGAATTTAAAAGCACATTGAGTAGGCCTACATTGTTTATCTTTTCGCCTTTTTTTTTTTCTTTTTTTCTTTTGTTGCCATTAGATACATGACCTGCCAATACTTTGCTAGACCTTTTTTTTTTTCTCAGGATTATTATTTTTTGTTTAATTTTTTCAGCTTTGCAACAGGGTATTGTGGAACCTACACGAGTTCATCCTGGCAGTGACAGAATCACCACAGAGTTGAGAATGTTGTGACACTGACTTGAATGGTAAGTTGCTCCAAATTAGTATCTATTCATCAGAGGAGCCCTTTGCTTGAATGTTCTTTCTGGCTGCATTGCTTGCCAAAAGGCTCTTATTACCCAAGTCCCTAGCACAGACTCCAAAAAAGCTGATGTATATCATTGGAGTTGGGAAGAAGCATTCCCTCTTGAGAACGCTATTTAACATAAGGCAAACGTCTTTCTTTTGACAGATGGGAATGTAATCTCTATGTAGTCTTTCAGCTTTGTTTGACTGTTAGCTTTGAAAGCTGGAGAGAGCTGAGCTGTCTCTGTTCAGAGCTAAGCATGCGTCTGAAGCACTAGGTGTGTCTGTGCCACACAATGCGCTTTTAAGATCCTAGGTTTGTAGGCATCAGTGTTAAAGCAAACTTATCAGCCTGAAACAAATTCAGATAAAAGATCTGTCCAGTGGAAGTCAGGAAGGGAGATGGATTCTAAAATATAAGGAATTTATTTTTCTCATTAACCTGAGTGGTAAAATAAGCCAGTTGTCTGTAAAGAAACAGAGAGAAGAGAATTGAGAGGGTATGAAATTTTATTCAATTTCAAAATCCTTGCAGTATAAAGATTAATTCCAATCAGGGAAAGAGACAAGATGAGAACTCTTAGCCTACTGGCTGTCAGTCCAGTGTAGCTTTGGTAAAGCAGGGATAAATGGGATAAGTAGTTAAAGATACTGTCATAACTTGTGAGCACAGAAAAAGAAGAATAATTTTACATGGAAAAAATTGGAAACAGTTTAACAATGAACAACAACAACAAAAAAAAAGTGATGTCTGGAAATCTGCCCCATAGTTAGGGAATTATAGAAGCTCATCCAAGAAAAGGTTAAGGCATGACTTGACCCCAGTTTCTGCAAGGCTCCTTAATTTAGCAGACAATGGCATAATGAGAGCTGGTGCCTGGGAAAGAAAGCCAAATAATTCTGCAGAGAAACACATTACTTTAAAATGGGAAAAATTCTGCTCATTGGAATAAGGGAGGTGATAGATTCCATCTTCTGAAGTCTTTAAATAAAGAGCAGATTTCATTCTAAAAATAACTGTTGCTCACACAGATGTTGTGTGATTGATATAAGGAATATCAGATGAAGTTTTATTTCTTGGGCTATACAAAAGGAAAAGCTATTTGGTCCTAAGGTGGCTTCCAGTCTTAAAATCTGTTCTGGTATTTCTTCATGTTTGAATGCTTTTCTTTACAACCTTAACAGTGTTATTCATCTTTTATATACTATTTTTAGCAATTCAGCAGTGCCTTTTGTGGGGTTTAGATCCAGAACTCCTGGGACATTTCAAGATCTCTGCTGCTGCCACCACAGTATTGGTATCAATATTAGCTTACTGTCCTCTTTGTAAAGGTTACCAGCGGAGCTCTGACACACATACTGTGCCAGAGCTCTACAGAGCTAACAAAGAGTCCTCAGAAAAATGTTAGCTGCTAGCATTCCTGGAGTTTATGCCTAGGTTTGGCACAGTAAGACAGCAGTGGTATCAGTAAGTGTAGCAAACCGCTGGAATTCAATATTGTTAGTCTGAGTGTTTGGGATTCATGGTTTACATATAGATTCACTTCGATCATTGCCTGTTAAATGAATGTAGTGATCTGTGTTTGCCTTCTTTGGGTGAAGGAGGTAAGACTTTATTCAATACTAAACACTTTAAAGGATATAGCTGTATTTTAATAGAAGGGGAGAAATAAGAGAAGATACAAGACATGACCTTGCACAGGAATGAAGTGAGAGAGAGAGAGAATAAAGGGTTCAACTAACAAAGTCTGGGAGAAGCTGCACAAGCTTGTGGTCTCAGTTACATCATTTCATGTGTCTCACACTAGCTACTAGTAATTGGATGTGAGCAAGAAATCTTTATGCTTCTTAGTTTATTTTAAATTCATACTTGCTTTCTTAGGCATGCAGAGAGAGGTTGTGTTGAGTCATGTACCTGTTTCTTATCAGTGGAATTACATGCAGCATTGCAGTGATGCTTTATAGTTCAGGGCTTTTCCAGTGCATGCCATGTTCCCATTGTACTTCATACCAGTTTGTCAAAAAATGGATCTTCATGGATGTGGAGTAATTTTAAATTTGTATATAGTCAACCCATTCAGCATACTATAAAAACTGAATGTATTTTTAGAAGGACTCATTGCAGCTTATGGCAGGATTAAAACTGGATTTCAGGATGAATCTCTGGAAAACAAACAAACAAACAAAACTTTCCACTTGATTACAAAGCAAAATCTCCCTGATGTGAAAGTCATAAAAGCAACCTGCTGTGAGTCAGCAGTTAAAGGATATAAAAGATACCATGTAGCAAAGCAGATGTAATGCAAGGGAAAAAACAAACCAATTGCCAATTTGTTCTGTGCTCAGGTCTCATGTGAGGGAATTACAAAGCAACTGGGACGCTGCTCTGCACAGCTTATACAGTTGGCAGAATATCTATCCTGTGGCATAGGCATTTCTTCAGCTACTTCATTGAGCTATGACAAGGGAGACCTTTGTGCAGCCCTCTGGACGTTTTGCTTCAAATCGAAGTTGCTCCCTTCTGAAGCAGAACTATGTTTCTACAGCAAAGCAAGTCTCTCCAGGCACATAACTTTCTGCTGAAATTCCAGCTACTGATTCATGCCCCCCACTTCGCTCTTTTCTGTCTGAACATCAAACTGTATTTCTACAACTTCGTTGTTAGAAAGAAAAAAGGCCTTCCTGAGCAAGATTCCCACGTTCACTCAGAATTCCTCATGCTAGTAATATCAAACTAGGAAATCCCCTTTTAAATTCTTAACCTGTCTGGGGCCTTAAATAATTAAAGATGGCTTAATTCATTTTAATCTCCTTTATGATCTATCTTCAAAATCACGATCTCAAGGAAAAAAAATATGTAAATGTCACTACATGTGATTGAGACTTACTGCATATAAATTTCATATTGAATTTGACCTGCCACACTGTTCTTTATACTTTTCCAGACCATCCGAAGGGAAATTCATATGTCCTAATACAACAGTGCCAGAGAAGGATTTTTAACATATATGTGCTGATATTCAAGACCTGCCCAGATGCTTCCCTGTGCAACCTACTGTAGGGAACTTGCTTTAGGAGGGGGTTGGAATCAAGTATTCCAGAGATCCCTTCTAACACCTATGATTCTGTGATTCTATGATACACTTATTTTCTCTACAGTTTGGAATAAAATCAGTTGACTGTTCTAAATTTAAAACATCTGTGTGCTTCTCGTAATCTGAAGCTCTATGAAATGCCAAGTGTAACCTAAGATATAGCCTAAGATACATGTTAAGGATTTGCCAGGTAAGTCCTATGCACAAAGTGACCCCCTTCAGGAAGAGTGTTAGATTATTTGACCTGTTAAATGGCTGAATATCTCTGGCAGAATCTGGGCCAGTATCTGTTTTCACAGCAGCATTAATCAGAAGTAATTGCATCAAAGCCAACACATGCTTCCTCTTACTTAGAATTAAATAAATTTTGGTGCTCAACATTGAAATTGAATTATTGAAATGTTATAATTGAAATATGTTTGTTTGTCACATTCTGTAAACTAAAAACTTGTTGTTCATACAGTTGGATAAGTGTCCTTTCAACTGTACCAGTGATGAGAAAATTTGAAGATGCTTCTGTTACAGTTTAACACAGTATGCTGTGAACTGAACTTCATTAAACAAAATGGAATATTTCTTAGAATTGCCTTACCACATTCATATATTATAGTAATTTACTTTGATTTTAAGAATTCAAATCCTCTTTCTATGTCCAAAGTAGGAGCAGTCTTTTTTGTCTTATTTGTCCACAGGTCTCTTGAATTCCAGCTTTGCATTTTCAAGGCTTTTGTTAATGTAGGGACCAGCTAGTTTTTCTGCATTCTACAGAGTAGGCAGCAAAAGAAATAATAAAAAAAAATAAAATAAAATGAAATTGAATCTTTTGTTCCCTGAGGCCCAGATTTCTTCTCTCTTGTTCCACTCTCCACCCTGAAAAGAAGCAGAAGTGATGCAGTTGTATTTCTTAAGCTACAGTGAGGTTTCAAACACTGTGAGCCTGTGGAATGTATCCTCTTTTCTTTTACAAAGTGTGAGAAAGTAGTTGTTGCATTGAAGTATGCTATGTTGGATATAGAAGAATGACCTATTCCCCTGCACCATCAAATACTCTTACTACTGTGCTGGGAAAATGAGTTGTTTGTGATAAGCAAACGGGAGATGTTGTGACACTTCATGTCATTCCCAAGCAGACTCCAAACTGAAATTCTAGCATGCTCTCTAGCTCTGAAGCTACCGTTCCTACACTTGAGGTGCCACACAATAGGTCTGTATGAATTGTGATTTTACTGTTCTTTTACAGACCTAAAAGTGAACCTCAGCCAGGAGTTCTGAAATGTATTTCTGAGTCATTTTCATTTTGCTCTTTCTCTTCCTTTGATAAGGGCCTTTTGCACTTTTTACACTAATACAATGAAGAATGCATTCCTACAGAACCATCTACTCCAGTTCTACATTTGTTATGAATTTCTTTAATCTGTATGAAACTCTATAGCCTGTTTAGTTCAGTCTTGATACATTGTGCCTGTAACTGCAGCAAAAATTCCTGCAAAAGTGGCAGATGCTGGGGACAGATAAATCCCATGTTTCTTGCTGCTGAGGAAGAAAAGAATTAAGCTGAGGAGGAAAAGTCATTGATAAAGAGCCCAGTGTGAAATACAGAAAGGGAAATGGCCTAAAGGTTTGTGATACTTCAGAAGGGGAGCACTTTCCTTGAGCAGAGATGTCTTACCATCACATTCTCTTGCTATGACAGTATTCTCTTCTTTATGAGCTTGAACAATCTCTTTAGCAATTAGTGATATATACTGATAAATATTAATATATATTGATAATGTATTTAGCAATTGTTGACATAATACTTATTATTATATCAGGACATAGAGAATACTCAAGAGCCCTACTGGATGGTAGTGCTGGGCTTTACAGCACTGTGTAACTTACAAATGATTTTATAGGAATATTTTATATGTATATTATGCTGCATATATTCTGTTATAATGGCATCTTCCATTTTTTGTGGCTGTAAGAGATAGCAGGTCTCACAATAGACTTTGAGGTCAGTTAAAGCTGATACTTTAACATATACATTGCTTTAACAGACTCCTAAGTTGGTTACAGGTGTTCAAAAATGCCAGTATGTCCTGCCCATGCTAATACCTTGCTTCAACTTTCATTTTTATCCTTTCAGAGCTTGCTTTGTTTCTTTAAGAACCTTCCAACAAGTTGTGCAATACTGCAAGTGTGATGGTAAGGCCTTGCCGATCATTCTAGCAAGACAAAAAAAAAGATCTCTAAAATAAATGTTTTGGATTTCATTTTATTTGTCATCTTTTATGAACAAATTACGAAATATACTTCATTCACAAATTGGAAATATTTACAATTTCTTTACAACAAGGCATTGTTGAGGTTTTGATTTATGGCATTCTTAGAGCATTCTGTCTTTCAAAACAAAGACATTGGTGTTGTTTTCAGCACACTGTTCATTTACACTCTGCATGTGAGATGGGAGCGTTTTGGAAGAGTAGATTTGCACTCTCTTTTTGATACAATCTACTGGGCAAACTGAGGCTGGATGCATTTGCAGTGTGAAAAGGAGGCTTGTGCAGATGCGTTGCTGGTACCATGCCACATGATCTGAGGCCACCGTATTACACCAGATGCTGCTGACCACAGAGGACAAGAAAATTCTTCTGAGCCATCCTTCCTCTGCCCTCTTCCGCTCTCTCCAGGAATCATGTGGTTGGGCTAGGTGTGGTACAGTTACATTATTTTTTCTGGTTTTTGAGTCTTCATAAGAAGAGTCTTGAGAAGTCTATTTCAAATACTATCACAATTCTGAAAAGTTTTTCAGACAAAGAGTATCCAGGAAGTGAATAAATACTGTATATCCGCAAAATGTTTAGGAGATAAATTTTGAAGATGTTTCTAAAAGGGAAATGCAACTGTGCTGTTCTGCAGTTGTGACACTTGAGCCATAAAAGCTAAGATAGTTCCATTTTCTCAATTTCTGGAAGTCATTTTTATTTTCCTGAAGAAAATTCTAAAACCACTTCATTCCATGGAACTTTAAAAAATCTCTTAGTATACGCTTCCATTATAAATCAGATGTGGGCCACCATTGCTTAGGTTGTCTGTCATTTCCTACAATAAGAAAAGAAAACATTGATACAAATTACAATTAGCTCATGGTGTTTGGAATTTGGTTTGCTAAGGTTGGAATAAATACTTAAATTCTGAATGCCAAACATTCTGTAAAACTACATTTTTTATTTAGCTTTGTACATTTTACTGTAAAGGAAAAATATTCTTCATATGTAAATTAAGTACATTGGAAAGCTTCTTGACTCGTTGATACTGATTGAGTTGTACATTACTCTCAGACCATGTATAAAGCATTGATGGCATCCCTGCAAGTTTTGTGACACTGTCCTTTGAAAGTGTCTCAACTCACACTTGTGCAGTGATCTACAAAGGAACGAGACAGTAATCAAGTTTTCATTTCCATTCAAACCTTTTTCCTATACTGACATACTACAAATAGATGCTATTTGATGCCAGCTGGGATAGACATTTTGTCATGTAAATCTAGATCCAAAGAAGAATCCAAGGGCTTTGATGCCTGAGTGGTGACTACTTGTCTTGGGATAGGACTGATTTTGATTTTCCCTTAATTTTCCAGACTACGCTTTTAGCAATTCAGCAGTTGCTGTTCAAGTGGCAGATGAGTCATCCCAAAGAAAGGTGACCTGCTCATGAGTCAGAATCCTAAGGCACCTAAACCAGGATTTGTTTGGAGTTAAGATTTTCTAACTCTCAAATTGTGGTTCAAACCATACCTACTTAGCAGCTCTCTAAGCCCTCAGATGACTACATTCATTAAGCACTTCTCTGACCTTCAAGACTGCTAAGCCTTGTGGAATTTATGCTCAGAAATGCCTGATTTTGAGCAGTCCTAAGCCTATTTCACACCAAATTGAATTAGGATGCGGAAATAAAGTGATCTGTTGCTTACATCCAATGACAGATCCCAGAGAACATCCACCAGTGCCAGTGAGTGCACATAAACATGCAGTTTGGTCTATTCTTTTAAAACTTAGACAGATAAGGTAAGGGTACCACTGTTATGCTAGTTTTAAAATATTTGCTTGAGAACCAGTAGCTTTTTTCTGCATGGAAATATTAAAATTCCCCTCTTATACTTCCTAGGTATAGGTAGAGGAAATGCTGAAGAAAATAGTTGTATTTTTCACCCTTCCTGTGGAAGTTTCTGTCAAGAAAATAAAGCAAGAATCACTGGGCTGAAAAAAGAGAAGGGAAAGGATAGAAGGAAAAGCTCTGACTCTTTAGTATTGTAGCTGGTAAACTTGGTAAAGATAAGGCAATTATGGGGCCTGGTCTTTATTCCCAGTTCACCCCTTTCTTTCTCCTTTTAATCCACTTATTGCATTTATATATAGTATAGGACACACGGACCAGAACTCAAAGTTTCACATAAAGCTACAATCTAAAATAGATCACAAAACTTAATTGTTTCCTTTATGTTTTTTGAAAGAAGAGACTTACTATTCTCTCTACAAAGTAAACTTAGGGCCATGAAACCAAGTGAACAAGCCAACCAATAGTTTGTAATCAAGCACAGGCTTCAAATAGCAGAGTGTAAACTTTCCAAATTTTGAGCATTTTCTATCACTCAGATCTGTTTGGATACTGATGCTAGGTGTTTTTACATGGTGACTTATTCTCCTTAAAAGCTGAAGAGGAACACATGTACCTAACATTGTTTTCTAGATCTCCGTCTGGAGGCTACCTGCTCGGAAACAAAGCAATACAGCTGCCAACTTGTAGGTGCCTGAAACCTTTGTCTGATATAAACTGAAATTATTGGTCAGCTGGGAAAGGGAGAAAGAACACCAGTGTAATTTAATATTAACTATCAGCCACAAGTAAAAAGTAATGCTCTGTCATAAGGCTAGCCATGAGTGAGTGACAAAATGTGTTTCCTTTTGTCAGTTTTACCACTTGAATTCTCTGTAGACATTAGCTATTCAAATATCATCAGAACTTCAGAAAAAAATCAGAACCATTTATTTTCCCCAATATTTCTATCCTCAAAAATAAAAGGATTAATAAATTAAAAGGTGTTGCTGAATTCAAGAAATGAAGAAGCACACAGATTAGAAGCAAAGTGAATCAATGGAGGCAACATCCAAATAAGAGCATTTGGATGTCTGTAACTAGGGTGAATATTTTAAATACTCAACTTACTTCCAGATTGCAGCATTCACCACAGAGAATTATGTCACCATCTGGAAGCACCATTCCTGACCCAGAGTGACATCACAGCATCAGCCAACTTTGATTAGCTAAAACTGTGACTTCCTCTTAGAGATGGCACTTCCTGAGGTGACATAACAGCGTGGTAGCTCCCTAGTGGTCAGCGTACCTTGCAGGTAACTCTGGTGTCGGGGGAACCACCGGGCAGCTGGGCAGGTCGGTTATTTCAATACCCCTCAATCTCTAATATAAATATAACAATTATACAATAAATATAGCACAAACAAATACACATGCAGTACACGTCCATATTACTGTATATCAGTATAAATATACAAAATAGTTTTATATATAAAACACTAAATCTATTTTTTAAATTAAAGCCTAATTTATTATAACTATTTTTAAGTAGCCTTCATTATTTTTAAGGGCATGCCTTGAGCTAACGTACTCAGACCTGCCAGCAGCAGGCAGTCTGCATTCTGCAGGTCTGAGAAGTCCCAGACAAGATCAACTGCACATGCATACTTGATTCTACATACATGCAGTGAGTCCACCACTGGTGGAGCTCATCTCACATTCACTGAGCATGTGCAATAAAGTTGCTCTGCTCATGCATCATGGCTCTTCACCCAAGGTAAGTGGGCATCTGGCAGTCTTCTCAGCTACTTGTCTAAAACCTCAGTAGATCAACAAGCAAGCAAATGGGGCAGTGAACTACTGCTGTACATGGTCATCTCCAGCCCACATTGCTAGGGTTAGCAGTTGCTTGCTTTTTGAAAGACTTTTTGCCAAGCCATTTCTTTTGTCTATACTTTTCTCTTTTTGCCTCAGATGGGCTTCATCTTTGTCCTTACTGAGGTAAGAGCCTCCTTGAAAGGCAGGATCTAGCCTACCATCTGCAAGACCATGATAATATTTGCCTGTGTAGCTTATCAGAATTATGCTTCATTTTAAAATGAGAAGGAGAAATGTATTTCTTCCCTAGATTTTATTGTCCTGTTTTATGTTGCTGTTGTAACCTATACTAAATAATTTTAAAAACTTGTTTCACACATTTTCTAAGGTGAATTAATCTGAATTTCTGCTTGGATTCTCATTGCAGATAAAAAAAAAAATAAATCTAAGAATAGTGACAACACTTACTTAATGGACAATTAGTTGCTATATTGTGACCAGGGAATCTGAAAACATTCTACAGTCTGAATGAATGAATCCTCTCACTAATACTCAGATATCTCAGTAGTTGAACTTAGCTGTAATCTGAACTGTCATGTGGCAGCTTAGATAGGCAGTCCGCATGACTGCTGTTCCTTTCTCTAGTCATTTCTCAAATGAAAGTCATTGGATACTAACCCAAAGCATAAAGAGCAGGGTGTAAGTAAACATTCTATTCCTTGAAAATGAATCAGATCCCTGATTTCAATTGCTTATTTCAAGAATTACATTAAATTTATTTATTTATTTTTGTCCTTATATACTCAACTTTACACTGTGGTAAGCTTCCTTTTAGCAGAGAAAGGCAATAAATGCTTGGTGCCACTGCAAATCAGACCGGTTTCATTTAGGTGTCTAAATATCCCTTAGGTGCTTAGGTTTAGTCTTCTAGGTTTGCGAGCTACGGCTTTTGTGTTTAAATAACCTACATTATAAACTGAGTACTTGGGAGAGGAAGAAATTTATTAAACCTGGAAGCATGCAATGATGTGGTTACAGAAAGCATTCTGTGCTTTTTCACGGTACAGTACATGATAATCCATATTAATAAGGCTTCCAATTATTTATGAAGTGCTATATTTAGCAGCTGAGCCCCTGGATAGCTATACAATGGAATTATGCTGAAAATGGATGTACTTCATTGAAATGGATGTACTGCAAATATACAGTACCTAAAAATAGCTCCATATAACGCAACATAATAAAGCGTACACAGAATGGCAGCGTTTCATTTCCCAGAAGCTCTGTCTCATATAAAACTGAAAATTGAATACACTTATTGCCAATTGTATACATTAACACATACAGTAATTTTTTAAGGGAAGCAGAACAAATAAAGAAAAACACACAACTCACTTTTTCTGCCATTTCATGGGAGTGATGCAATGAATGTTCTCTCTCTGAGAACATTCGCCTTTGTTCATAGCTGGCTAGCCGACAAGTGAGCCATGAAGAAAGGGTGCAACCACCAATTCCAATGCATGCAAGAGACATGGAGGCAAGATGCAAAGAATAGAGAGCGGACGACTTCTTTGTGAGAGCACGAAGAAATTGAAAATTTAAAATTCCTCCGATTAGTCCACAGATGCAACAGGCAGAAAAAAGTATCATCTGTCAGGAAAGACGAGAGGTTATGTCACAGTAACATTTCTCGGAGACAGGTTCATTCATATAAAAAATGAGACCAACTCAGATCTTTCACTAATATTCAGTTTGTAACTCCCACAGCTCCCACAGAACTCCAAGGGAATACAGTACTCTCATATGTACAACAGTTAAGATTGATGTTGCATGGAAGGTAAGGTTTGGTAGGCTGAGTTGCCAGTGCTAAAAAAATAATAAATGAAAAGACTACTAGGATACAAATCTTCTGATTTCCAATCTTTCATTCAGGACAGTAATGTAACAGAATACATCATAATTTTCTATTATGCAGTTTCTCATCAATCCTCATAAGTGAATGCCTCATGCATTTGTGCAATTCTCTCTTGTTTGTGTAACAACTGCCTGTGCCTCTTGTTCTCTTGTTTGATTCTAATTTGTTCAGTCTAATACCAATTTGCAGACTTCTACAGTTTTTTTTGTTTGTTTGTTTGTTTTTTTGTGGGGGCTCCAAATGTGTTCAACGTGAGTGTGCTGGACAAGGAAACAACAGAAATTAAAAAAAAATTGAGGCATCTCTACTGCAGTATAGAGCAGACTACTTTTTTTTTTTTTTTAATGTGGTTAAAATGCTTTTGGGAAGTGAAACAGGCTGCAATTATTGAAACATATTTAAAGACCTCATTACTATAATCACAAAGATGTCACCTCTGGTTCAGGATGTCTTTCAGCCACAAATCACTTGAGGTCAAAAGACCTTATTATGGGCCTATTGCTAAATGATTGCTGTATTCACTTCCCCAGACATTGATCTAGATGGGCCTTTGATATGACTCAGTATGGCTTTATATATCTACTTATTTAATATTAAATAAACAGTTTAATGGAACCTTATAGACTACTTCTGTGCCCAACTGAGATGAGAATTTTGTCAGGGAGGTGGCAATCAGACTCTACTCTGCAGTCCACTAGGAAATGACTACTGCTTGAGACCATCAGAACAGACAGCTTTTAGGAAATGAGTATGGTCAACATGTTTTAAAAAAATGACACTGTCATTGGAACAGACTTTGGAGTAATTCATTGGTATTCAAAAATAGTAAGAGAGAGAGAGGTCGATTCCCTTCACACTTATACTTGTTTTACAAGACTCCCATGTGTGCACAGCAGGACATCCAAACTGACTGAGAATTAAAGCCAGACATTATCGCTTATAATAGGGCTGGGTCTTTAACATAAACACAAAAGGTCTGCGGTGACAAAAGGTCTGTTTCAATCACACGATTTTGCTGCAGTCAGAAAAATGACTGTATTTCTGATTTTTAGAAATAAAAGTTCATCATCCTAAAACTGTCTTTCACAATTCTGATCACAAAAAAGAAGTTATTAAAACCAGAAAGAGAAAAAAAAAAACCTAAAATTAAACTTAGTAACTTCACTGAAGTTGTAGCATAGTCATACCCCACTTTACAAAGGTGAATTTTCATCCCTTCTTTAGAAAAGAAGGAAAGAAAATTCAGTGCAGTGTTGGGGAACTCTTTCTTGATCTGTTGTAGGTTTCTGTCAAGAGTTTTTCCATCCACATAGGGAGAATTAGGGATTTATAGCTTAAATAGGCATGACATAAATAGGCAATTTCAGAACTGCTGTGTATTGCTTGATGAACCCAAGGTACCGATTGCTTTCTTTGGACTGCTGGCTTGCAATGTTTACTGATTTTTTACCAGAAACACTTGGAAACAGTACATCTCAAATAGAAAGTTCAAGTTAGATAAGTATGCCTTTCAAATACTTATGTGTTATATATGTACTGGAAAAACTTACGATAAGTCCAGACTTTTTTTTGGCACATAATATTCCACATATGCCACAAAGCAGAAACTGAAAAGGAAAAAAAAAACACAATTATTTAATCATTAATGTCTCAAATTTAAATCTTTCTGTGTTGCTGTAGTGACCACAGCAGAAGGTTAGGCAGTGATAGTAGTTATCAGCATTTTCATTACAAACCTTGTATTTCAGGAAGATATAACTCAGCTTTAAAAACAATTATCCAAGCAGAAACTAGATTGAGAAGGCAGATTGAGGATGATTAAACATAAAAATAGAAAAGAAAAAACAAGTTTCATCAGGTAGTAATTGGTGATCCAAATCCTACTTCATCTACTTTCAAGTCTACCTAATGCCCTAATCCTGGAACTACTGAGGGATCATGTATGGATTCTTGTCCTCAAGACAGTGGAACTCTGGGCAAGAGTATGTGTCAGTCAACTTGATGGGTGCAAATATAGATACTTAGGACATCTGTTGATGTGGTTACAAAGAGTGTGCTGTAGAAATTGTTTCAGACTCTGGATAGTCCATGCTGCAGGAGATAGCATGAAGGTATACGTCCTTTTTCATGCAGTTCCCTTTTGCAAACAGATCTGACAGTTACAATGTCAAGCGTTAGGCAAAAATTGATTAAGAAAACCAAAGATAACCCCACACCAGCAGATATGATATGAATAAATCTTAATGTGTTTTAATGACCTCTGCCAAAAACCAGTAACATTCTCTAATGTCTCTTTTTCCTCCTATAGAAAAGTTTAAGAAGTCCCTGAAGGAACAGTCATGGCAGAACACCACTAGTTGTATAAAAGCAACAAGGTCTTCTCTAGGTATTTGTAATTCTGTCAAAAGATTCCTTCAATACCTCATAAACTCCGTGGTTAAGAAGTCCATACCACTTTCAGTAAAACTACTCCTATATCCTTACCAGGAAGTAATTTTGTAGTTTTAAGACTGAATTTTTCCAAATCCTTTTTATGCTGAGGTTGTATTTCTAGCAAAAAGCTTCAGTTGACCTTGTCAACTGAACAGGCCTGGCTATTACATAAGCAGTTAAAAAAATAGAAGAAAGACAAAAAAAAAAAAAAAAAAAAAAAAAAAAAAGAGTTGTTTTTATACAACATTCTAGAATATATTTCATATATGTTTGATTTACCCTCCAAAATTTTGCCGTTCCAGTATCTCAGTTGAGGAGCTGCTTTAATGTATAGTTTATCTCCCTTTCAAATAAAGTTGTTCACGCATGTAGGTAGGTGTAAGCCTTGAGATGTGTTTTTGCTCTGAGTTAGGTCCATTTAATTGGTTTCCTACAGTTAGTTAATATAGTTAAATGCTGCATGTTATTTACCAGTCTGCTGTGAATGGGATGTATGGTGTATGGACATAATACCGATCTGATCATAAAGAGCGCTGAGTCATGCACACCATGGCACTGGGTGGCTCAGGACACACACAACCGATAATTGCTGTTAAAGCTGGAATAATAATAATAAAAACAGGATCAACCAAAACCTAACATGAACAACTCTGTCTGTCATTTTCCCACAGGCAGAGGAGCTCTTAACTAGCATACCTACTTTGTAAGTTTTTACTCAAGCTTTCTGTAAAGTTTTAAAATTTCACACCCAATTCACTCCAAATCACCTTTACTCAGTGATATATTCTTATATTACCTAGAATATTTCCCTGTTGAAATTCAAAGAATATTGAAAAAGGTGATCTGCAGGATGTTAAGATGCTGGCTTCCAAAAAATACGGAGTGATTAGGTTATTCCATAGATGTTGAAATATTTGAAGGGACTACCTGGAGTAAGGTTTTATTGTGTCAGTCTCTATTTTCTGCATGCATTTTCTTTCTCTGTACATCTATTATACATACACAAGAAAAAAATATATAAATAAGAAATGCAACAGTATAAGAAATAAGAAATATATATTCTAGAGATTTAAGAAATAATTCTGCAGTGAAAGAATGATTGGACTAGGTGATCTTATAGGTCCTTTCCAACCTTGTTATTCTATGATAACTAAGCAAAGAACTCAAAGGAATTGATTATCCCTGGTTCACTAATATTCTTCTCTGTAAGCCTGTAAAAGTCATGCCTAAGTTTTAGAATTCATATGACTACAAGACAAGCAAGTTGCAAAACTGAATGAACTAGTGAGCATGAACATACTAAAAACTGTTGATGAGAAACATGTGGGGAGTAGCAAAGGATAACTATTATCTGTTGTTTTGTGGTTCTCTATTTTTTTTAGATAACAATTATGGAAACAAACTGCCCAAGGAAGTGGTCGAGTCACCATCCCTGGAGGTTTTTAGGAAACATGTAGATGTGGTACTGAGGGAGATGGGTTGTGGACATGAGTTGACAGTTGATCCAGATAATCTTAGTGGTCTTTTCCAATCTTAATAATTCTATGATTCTATGATTCCCAGAGAAAAGTTTTGTTCAAAAATCAATATGATTATTTATTTTATAAAGGTAGTCATTTTGCGATTAAAACCAATGGCTGAATTTGAACTACATCAGGCTATTAAACCTCATGCAAAGCTTTGAAGATGCTTATTCCTCTCTTTGGAGGCTGTAGAGAATTCTGATCTACTAGAAAAAAAAATGGAATCTTGATTACAGATAGAAAATTAGTGACGTGGAGTACGAGAACGTTGCTCAAACAGAGTTGCCTTAACCAGGCTTCTCAGTGTAAAGACCTTTAGAAAGCTTAGGAAGTCAGACAACATTTTGTGATTGACTGTGATAATTTCTTTTTGACAGACTAAGTAGCAGCTCTGGAATTTTCTTCTTGGTGCTATAGTAATTTTCTGTAGCATTTTTGAAGTCCTAGTGCTATAGTCAGCAGTAGTGAAAAGTAGATGGGAAAAACTATTCTGACTCTTTGTACCACAAAAAGACTGTGAGTACTCATCAGTCTTAAAAGGAATTTCCTGTGTTTGTTCTGGTTTATCTTTTCGTTTTGAGTTCTTCTCTTTTATAATACTGCCAGCTGGAATACAGCCATCAGGGGCTCTGCTGTATTGCCACTCCCTATCTATTCTTGGTAATCTTGAAAGATTTCATCTTCATGTCGATATGCCATAGCATTTAAACTTGACTTGTAACTGTTGAGCTACTCTTGACTGCGGTTTATGCATGCCTAACTAATACTGTCATGTTGAGGAATTGCTCCCTTCTACATGAGTATTGATTATATTCAGGCAATTTACCAACCTCCTGGACTCTTTAATGTAGTTACATTTTCTAACTATGTCAAACCTGAAGTAAGTTAAGGCAAACAGACTTGTGTTAAAAAATAGTAAATCAGGAGTGGAAAAGAAATATATCACTGAAGATAAGCTCCTTATAAAGACTGATCAATTGTTCAAGTGTTCACTACTCATACTGCAAATAAGGCTAAAACATTTCATGAAGGATAAACCAAATGAATAAATCCTCCAAGATGCTGTGGAAACTAGAGAGATATGTTTCACAAATGTACCTTGTTTTAAATTTTATTTTGCAATTATAATTCATCAGAATATTCATAAGTGAAAGGATCAAAACCTCACTTTAAAAAAATGACATATTTCACTATTTGCAAGCAATTCCCATTACTTCTGGGGTAACTTTTGCTTGCAAATTTCATCATACCTGCTCTAATACATGATATTTCAGGTTAAGATTATCAGAAGGAGGCAGGGACTGAATGCATAAACTGATAATAGATAAGAGCAGAATCTCTCTTGGATGATTGGTAAAAAATCCAGAGGAAGATATCACAAAACACAAAAGCTTCTTAGAGTCCTTTTGAATCTCAGTAGTCTGTGAGTGCTTCACTTCCACTTCCAGTGAAAACTTTCTAGGAACCTAGCAGAGTCAGAGTCCTCCTGTTAGCACAAGTGTGATTGCAAGGTGATGCCTATGTGCCTGTAGACACTTTGCCACTCAACTTACAGCTGTGCCTGCTTCTGTTCAATATGCACATTTGAAAATCTCTCTTTTGGCCTGTTGAACCTTGGAATAAAGAAACAAAGACCACCCAGAAAAGGAGAATGTAAATTTTAAGCTTGCTTTAATATATTTTATATTAAATTGAGCTTGAAACAGAAGCTCATATGCAAACACCCAGAAATTTTGGTGAGGAGGCTGAAATCTCAATTTAGATTCAAGTTTTGTGGCTTGGACCAATCCCTATTTCATATTCTCTGAAACATAAGACTTGGCCTCAATCACTTTCTCCTGGAAAAAGGAGGTTTTCTTACTTGCATTCTGGAAAAAAAGATTCAGTTTTAGTTATATTTGCAGAAAGCCAAAGATTTGATGATTTCCATCATGCAGAGGAAAATGAACTGCTTTTATGCTTCATGTTGAATCTAGGAAACTTCTCTTTTTCTTTTTTTTTTTTCTTTTTTCTTTTTCTTTTTCTTTTTCATTGGAGGAGGAGGCAAAAGTAGTGGTGAATAAAATTCATCTGAGAAAATAATCTGTCCATAGAAACTTTCTGAAGAGATAAAGAAAAGAGTGAAGAAAACCTGCTGAAAGTAAGGACTGCTTGATCACCAGTTATTGCTCATGACAAAGAAGCACAGACTACATCCATCGAGTGGAGAGCCCTCTGGCATTTTAGGTCATCCATATGTATCTGATGAAATAGAGGAAATTATTTCAAAGCTGTGTTGGATTACTGTTTCCTTTCACCTGGTTCTAGACCTTCAGAGATGCTTTAAAACTGGGAAATGGTTTTTAGAAGAACTCAGGGAAATTTAGAAGTGAGTCTCTGAAGCTGAATGTCTACGTGCCATCAGTGATTCACAAAATATCTCACTGTCCGGAAAAAAACTCAACTTCTCATCCCAAAGAAATATTTATTTACTTTAGAATTTACTTTAGAATAACAAATATTAAATGATTTTTAATTATGTTGTTTTCTATCAAACACTTACATTATGACTGCTTTATTCTCAAAAAGTAATAAATTAAGAATTATTCCCTGCTGGTTAATGAAAGCCTTAGCAAAAGATTTCAGCTTATACTTAAGTAAATCTATATTCAACAGATACTCCCAAATACAAGCCAGGCAGTAGAAGTCTGCGTGAACAGATCATCTTGAAGGTTGGTGTGTGCTTCTGGGAGGTCTGAATGATAAAGAAAACCTACTGAAAGATTCCTCAGCTGGAGTGAATTGTTCTGATTCTATGCAAGGCAAGAAGCTTCTACACTTGGTACATCCTCCCTCATCGACAGGTACAGAAGTCTCTCCAGTTCCACTGAGTTCACTGACAGTGCTGCAATTCATTTAATCAGGATAAGGAGCCAGCCAGAAATAGGGTCAGTTTGAGGAAAATTCAGTGCACATGTTGAAATAAAGTAGGATCACATCTGCCTTTTGTCTGCATGATTAAACAATAGTGTGGTTTTTGTGTGTTCTCTAAAAACAAAACAACAAAAAAAAAATTACTAGATGTTCTTTTCCAAAAGAAACTTGGCAACAGTAAAAGCTAAATGCAAAAATAAATGTTTTAAAATTTTAGGCCACCAGCATTATTTAATAGTCCAAAATGATAGTCCTGCTCTGGGAGAGTTCCTACTGACTGAACCTTTCTCTTTTCCTTCAAATCCTGGATTAAAAAAAGTTATTGAAATGAGTGTTTTAAATGCCAACTTGGAGCAAATTTCTATAGCTAAACTGTAAATGCACATTTTTAATGGACAGGGAGAATTCTACTGTGCTACAATCAAGAATTATGGAATATCTGCTGCTACAGACAAATGTCCAGAGATTACATATCAATTATATACATTTAGGTATTTATAAGCAAAAAGGCTGTCTCTCTGAGGGGCATAACCAGAAGTGAAATGTCAAGTATCTCTGTTGTAAGTGAATATAGATGGCACATTTGGCCAAGGATGTGGCTTTTGTCTCATTCTTTCTTTCTCAGGGATAGTCTTGTCTGTAGCAAGAATTTATTCATCATTGCAGAATAAATGAGAATTAGAGCCATATACGTGTATGTGTGGGAGTATGTACCTAGTGATAGTGATGCAACTACTATGTTCCAAATATAAATGGGCAAGTATATGACCATTTAAAAATATATATGAATATGGTTGAAAATATTATCTTCTTTTCTTCTTCTTCTATTTATTTATTTATTTAGTACAAAAGCCTTTGCAATGGATGCTGTCATTCTTGCTGTATTAGTGGTAGTTGCTCAGCATGCTCCTTGGATGGATCATTTCTATGGTACACCCTATAACTGAATTGGAATGATAGATTTCAGAACTGTGCCTCAGTCTCCAGTTACAGAAATCTGGGAGGCACCAAGTACAGCCTATGGAGCCTGTGGAGTAGATTGTATCAAGGCAATTATAAAAAACAAGCAAACAAACAAACAAAAAAACAGAAAGAGCATTCAGAAATCAAGAACGTCCATCTTAAGAGACTTTGAACTGTATGTTATGTTATTTTGGTAATTTATCATAGAATCATAGAATCATAGAATGGCTTGGGTTGGAAGTTACCTCAAGAATCATTAAGCTCGAACCCCCCTGCCACATGCAGGGCCACTAACCAAATTTAGCTACCATGTCCAATTTTTAAAATAATGGTTTGCATATAATGTAAAAGAAATTCGTCTACACGTGCTCTGGAGAATTTGCTTCAGCTGTTTTATTTTGACTACTTTTTAGACAACTCAGCGTCTTAATCCAGCTCAATTTCAATGAGAACAACAAATTTAGAATCTGTTTTCCCATTTCCATGCATTTTTGATGTAGACATTCTCTAGGCTTTCCATTTCTTCATTATTGTCTACTCCACTTTGCCAGGCTTCCTCATAAATAATGCAGAGCATGCAATGATCAGAGCACCTCAGCCCAAGCTTAACTTCACTTGTATCTAATCCCATGGGTGGGATTCACATGTTTAAAGTTAAGTGTGTTAGTAGATTATCTGGTTGAATGAAGATGATGAACAGAAAGAACAACTCTTAAGAAAAAAGCTAATGTATATCAAATAAAAGACATCAGAGGGAGGCAAGTATAACAGATAGAATGTGTAAGATTTTAAGATTCCCAAATTTTAGGAATGCAGGCTAAGGTTTCCATGGCGATGCTATCTTCATCTGTTTCATTATGAACTTGGGCCTCTGCTGAGTTCCACACACATCAGTAAAGAGCAGAACAGGGTAAAAGTTTTCAGTATATATTCAGGTAAATTACTAGAGGATAATGTTCCACTTAACTCTGGTGTTGTTTTGCATCCTAACATATCAAAGTGTCAGTTTTTCCTTTAATGTCACTTTCTTTTTTCTCATTGTTCATTTCTCAAAGGAAAACCCTGTTTCAAGAATGTCAGTCAGAAAAAAAATAACAGACTTCATGCAAGACATATTCGTTAATACAGCCAACATGTGCTCAGTGTAAGATCCAGTGAATAGAATGGTGAGTTATGCCATTTTTGCAGCATCACATTTCTGAGGATTGTGTAAACAGACCTTTCTCCAGTTCTTTTGATTTGGACCTAAGCATCTCTGGAGAGCAGTAGGTCTCTGGCTTTTTTCTTGCCCTATATCAACTGCAAGTCCTCTAGTCAGGACATTTGAACCACTGGAGAGATACAAAGAGGATGCAACGATGTGACAATTTAGACAAAGTTCTTTAGCTCAGTGCAAAGTAAGTAAACCTTTATGATGTGTAATCCCCATCTGCATACTGCTGATTTCTCATTTCCTTTACTACATGCAACATAAACTACTTGTTTTTGCTGTACGGTTTCTTTGTGGCCTCTCTGTCTACTCCTCCTGCTGACATTGGTCAAACAGTTGATGCCTGTCTCTACTGCCTCTGATTGTGGGCATCCTTTACCCAGGCGTTACATGTTCAAACAAGTCCCTTTGGTTTCCCTTCCATGACTCCACATTCACATATGGGCAGAATTTTCTATAATCACTTGGAAAATTTATTCACTGTCCTGTGTTACCTCTCTCTAAATCTCTGCCTACTAACAGCTTGAAATCAGCCAGACTGCTGATGTGCTAATGCAACCACCTGTTATACCAATCAATTTTGATTTGCTCTTTATTTATATCCTTTAATTCTACATCTGTCTCTTTCTTTGTTTGTAAGATCCTTGGAGCCAACATCTAATATGATAGAATCTGTGACTAGTACAAACTGTGGGATAACAGAAGCCATAGAACTGAATTAAGCAGTTGTGCAGGAAATGTGCATTGTCATGAAATGGTATCAGCTGTGATTGCACTGTCACAAAATGCAATCACTGCATAAAATTCTGATCTCACAGACTGGTCAGAATTCTCAGAAGCCAGGATGTTACCTCATTAGATTCTCAGATAGACACATTTTTGAGTAATCTTTTTCTTCATCAGCAATGATCAGAAACCTTTCTTTTTGAACTGATTTTGATAATACCATTACCTGCTGGCTGGTGTCCTACATCACTGTGTCTTCATTCTCATATCTCACCTACCTGTTCTGCAGTGCAGAATTATGTGTTTATGTACTGCCATAGATATTTATGACTGTTGTCAATAATTAATAAGTATTGACAGTAAGAATATTACATGAAGCACTTTGTCAGAATTAATCTATAAATCACAGGAGGTTACACTGTTGAATAACCCAGAATTTGTTGCACTTAACATCTCATCTCAAGCAATGCAAGCAATGCTTTTAGAGATACTGTTGTTCAATCCAAGCTGGCAAAAAAAACCAAAACAGCGGAGTTCAAAAATGCCCACTCATGTTTAGGATGAGTTTTCAATATTATCTACTCCTTTCTCCCTAAAGATACATAACAATTTGGAGGAAAATTCTTCCTAGAAGCATGTTTATCTCAAACTGAAGAATTAAGAAAGGTTTTTGAGAAGTGAGAAATGCTCATTGTTATGGACATGCTTCTTCTCTGTTATGAACACGCTTCTACTATTAACCCATTATTGCTGCTTGATATTTATGGTCATTTTACGAGAAGCTCCTGAGAACATCTTTTATTTTCCTTCCAATTTCCTTTCTCTTTTCCTTCCAGAAGCTCAGAACTCACAACTTGACATTATTTTAAAACACTTTTTGACAGTCTTGCCATAAGGGACAGGACTGTTCTTTTTAAAAAAACAGAGCTCGTAATTTGAAGATTACAAGCTATGGCCCGGGCTCCTTAATGCTGGGAGCTCTTGAGGCAGTGTGAGAATGGGTTCACAGAAAGTTCAGTTGTTTACAGCAAAATAAAATGATAATAATAACAAAAGAAAAAAAAAGAAAAAAAAATACCGAGAAAGAAATGTTCCCATGCCCCGACACAGACACATCTCCTCCCGCCGTGCCGTCCCGCCGCCCCGCGAGAATGCAGACTATACCCCATGCACATCGGAAATGGACCCGGCGCGGCTCCCGGCGCAGCATGCACACGCGGAAGGGAAGGAAAGGGAAGGGAGGGGACGGGGGTGCCTTTGCACGGTCTGATCATCACCGTAAAGAGTTAAAGAGAGAGTGAAATGGCTAACGTACACACACCCCGCTCCATACCGGAGAAGAGTCTCCCAGTTGAGGTTTATGCTCTGTGAGGACCAGGCTGAAACTGACCGCCCCCACGGCCACGCTGGACACCCCTAACCCTATCTCCAGCACGGAGAGCACCAGGAGGCTCCCGATGATCTGGCTGCTGGTGCACATCCTCCCTCGGTCATCCTTCCTTCCCGATCAGCCGGGGAAACCGCGCCTCCGCCTTCTCCTCCGCCGCTCCCGCGGCCCTAAGTCGCCCCCAAACTTTTCTTCCTTCGCCGGCAGCCGGGGCGGAGCGGAGCATCCGCGACCGCCGAGAGCTGCCGAGGGGCGGTGGGGCGGCCCCGGCGCCGCCGGGCCCCGCGCAGAGCCGCGCAGCGCCGCGCAGCGCCCGACCGGTAGCGAGTGCGGCGGCGGCGGTGGCGCGGAGCTCTCCAAGGTGCCGGGCCGGCGGCGGGGACAGGGCGCCGCTGGCGGCCGGCCGGGCAGCGCGGCGGTATGCAGCACCACGCTCCTCAGGGGCTGCGCCTCCTCCGGAAAAGTCGACCTTGTCTGATCGCCTCCTGCGCTCACATTGAAATGACCTCACTGGGATTTTTTTTTTTTTTTAAATTTCTCCCCCTCTTTCTCTTCTTGGGTTGGGGGTGGAGGGGAGAGGAGCGTGGCGAGCCCACCTCAGCTATATTTATGTATGAATCTAGACCCAATGCACGGGCGAGGCGCTTCGACAGCCCCGCCCCAGGGCCACAAGGCACGGCGCCTTCCTCCCGTCCTCCCCCCGGCACCTGGTTCGCACACGTCCTCTGTCCCGCAATACTTGCACAAAAAGTGAGCCCCCTGGATGAAGTGTGCGCAAGCCTCTCATCCCAGGGGCTTCTATCAAAAAGCAGGAGGAAGTCCATCTTTCCTTTGTATGAGTAAAAGGGCTGGAGTCTGTCATATCTAACCACTGCAAACTCTCAGATCTCTTCCAAAATGCTGCTGCCAAAATAGGCAACTGCTGTAGACAGTCCTGTCACTCTGACAATGGCCAGAACTGTCTCAGTCCTAAAGTAAATGACCAGCAAAACAAAATATAATAAGAGATCAACAGCCGCTTATTGAACCATCCTGAATTACTTGGTACCAATTCCTATTTCTGGTCCTCCTCTACTGGGAAGGCTTTGCCACTCTTACTACAGTTTTACAACCGAGATATAGTGGAGACATATACTCAGTCTAGAACATGTGCTCTCATAAATATGGATAATCAGCTTGTGAACTGTTCACCTTAATAGGCCAGAAAGACTACATGAACAATTCTACCCCATCATGCTTCAAAAATAGCAACATCCTACAGGATATATATATTTTTTTCTATATGCATTATTTTATTATATTGCTACTATTAACACATTTCATATGGAGTTATTCTCTGCAGGCAAAAATGGAAAATTCTTAACCTGTATGGAAACCCTGTATTCAGGCATCAGAATCCAGAATAGTAGTCTAGACATACCCACCATTTTGATGGTACAGTTGGGAGGCTAGAGTATAAAAGCAGCAGGATCCTGATGTCTTTGGCCTCCGAAGTTTCTGTCTCGTGCTTTGAAAAGACATGCATTGAATCACTCTTATGAGAGGAGAATAAGCAGTACGCATATATTATACACACTTGAGAAGGTGAGATTCAACAATGCAGTCCAGAGTTCAGATCTCATTTGTAGAAATCGTGCATACTTAATTGCTGTGAATGGAACTGGGCTGGCATCAGTCTGTCACCCTCAGCTGTTAATGTTCTATGCATATCCAAGATGGAAAGAAAAGTCTTCTTTCATTAAGATCTCTTTAAAACTTTAGCTGTTTCATATTTTCTGATGCTTTTCTCAGTTCACAGAAGCAAGGCAAGTGACTACATCTGTACCTGTATTATAGTTAAAGCTGAATTGTCCCCTTTTCATTTCTTGTGTTTTAAATGGTACCTGACATCTCCTATCATTAAAAAATCAAGTCACAGCATAAAAGTTGCTAAGCTGCTATATTTATGTGGGAGGATGGAGAAAGCACAGATTTTCAAGTACTCACATGGGTGTAGGAAGGTGTTTCTGCAATGACAGTATCCTTATTATGTCAGATTGTTATAAACGTTAAAGTGTCCTAAGGTGCAACAGTTTTACTGCTCAGAGTATATTTTACCAGGACTATAAAAACCAGTGGTGATAGGAGAGGAATTGCATAATGACAGATATAATTAATATATTTAATACTTCCAGCCAGAGAGTGCCAGGGTAAAACTCATGTGACAGAAATAAGATTTCCATAAACAGCTTGTTTTACGTAACATTTCCACTTCAGTCATAATAAGCTGTCAGAAAGATGGTGGAAAGAGACCTTATGAAAATTGTGTCCTAGATGGAGATCACTTCATGTGATAGTTGTTACAACAGGGATATAAAACTGGAGCCCAGTGACAGGAGAGGAAGAGCTCTGGGTGCTTGCTTTCTAATCTGCAGACTGCAGGGAGGTGAAGAGCTGAGCGAGACCTCAGTCAGAGTTAATAAGACTGGCCAGGAGGAGCTGTGTGAGTTATCTCTGTTTTGCACCTTTCAAATAAGGGCAGGAAGGAAATGTAATATTCTAATCATTATCTTTTTAAAATGAAAAGATACAGTCTTTGTCCATGTAATCATTTTAGTTTATTTGTACTGTGGTGTTGCATTGTCATTATGTGCTGATCTAGGCAATTAACTTTACACATGGGACTATTCATGCATACTTTTTAGCACATGCTTACATCTTTACGGCATTAAGGAGTTCTTTTCTGGGGTTATTTAACAGCTTACTGTCTCAGCTGGCTCATTTCAAAATGTTTCCTGTATTTCTGTTTCCCATAACAAAATGGTTATGATGAAAAAATAAAATAAAATAAATCATTCAATGTGCAGAGAAGTTTTCATTACAACTGCTGACAGTTAAACACTAAAATCTCATCTTCAAAGTAAAATTAACTATAGTCAGGAGGACTGTGGATTTTTCTTTAATTTAAACTGTTGGATTCAAGAACAAAAGTCATCAATCTTATTCTTCTTGACTTCTCTGAAGGAAAACTTTTTTCAGTTTTTTATCATTTGAGGTTTTAAAAATAGTTGATGGCAAAAAAAAATCTAGTCACACAGTGGAATGAAGAGTAATTGGATGACAGAGTGTTGTAATGAAGAAATAGAACTCAGAGTATGGAGTTTCAGTTTTTGTGGCTTTGATGGCTGAAAGTGGAACACTAAGAGGCTCTCCATTGCAGACAACCATTTTTTGAGCATGTGATAGAGCTGCATTGCATAGCTGAATATACCCTGTAGAAGTGGTTGAGTTTATTTACTCCATTATTTCATGTGTCTCTAAAACAAAGATCTTTACTGTGAATAAGAACAGGGCCCATATAATTGAATCAGATTTCAGGCCATTAATCTAATCTAGCTTCAGTAAATTGACAATAAAATTGTAACTCTATAGCCATCTCAGGACTGCATAGCAGGTACAGTTCCAAGAGGGGAGGTACCTTCTAAACATTTGAGTCTAATATTTGGGTGTTATATAGCAATATTGGGTAAATAAACAGAAATGTGAGTGGCTTTAGAAGCTGTAATATTCTTGTAGCTTTTGGATGTTATTTTCTAGCCCATCCTAAGGAATATCAGTTTAGCTATCTTGGAATAAATGACATTGACTGAATGACTACTACCAAAATATCATTTACAAAATGAAAAAATTCAGCCTCAGGGGCGGCTTGTGAATCCTTTTCTTTGACAAACACCTTCTGCTTTCCCCTGACTTTGAAGATTCCATCTCTTTACACTGATTTGTCACCTGGATCCCTTCAATTAAGTTTTACAGAAGCAGAAGCAATGGAAAGCCGTACTCTAGTGGTTTTCAAGTGTTTGGGGTGTTACACTGCCTTGGATTCTACAAAGCGATAGCTATCGATTTCATTCTAAAACCAGTTCTATAAATTGAATCCCAGCTATAGAAATGTGTACAAAGCAATGTATAGAACATTCCTCCTTGTTTTTGTGAGAAATTCACTCTTAGTTTATTTTATACCTTAACTTGTTCATACTCAAGGCAAGCATGGCCAATGTTCTAAAACGGGAAGGAAAATTCCATCAGAATCTTATACAGGTGAAGATAAGAAGGGACTGTCATTGATTTTGGCTGTTTAAAATTCAATACTGAGATAAACTTTCTGCTGAATGGTAGCTTTACCCATGCAAAGCTAGGAACTTTGGCACTTACATGGCTTCTAAGGTTGTTAGGTCACAGTTGCTTTTTTGGATCACACACACACACACACACACAATCTGATGACATATCTTAAAACTACTTGTCACATTTTTTCAGCCAAAAAAAATTAGAGTAATTGTGGGTCATTGATGTTAGGTGGAAAAAAATCACCTGTTTTCAGGTCTGGGTTGTATAGTGAAACTTCGATGGGCTCTCCAGTCCATCTCTAGTCCAAGTTAAAAGCAGGCATGAATTAATTTTTCCTAGACTTAGTCTTACCTACCCCCTGTGGTCTGCAATTAAGAGAATGACTGTTTCCTGAAGACATCTTTCGCTAGTTTGATTAGTAGGGAGAAGGGTCGTCCTTCAGCAGAAGAGATCAAAAATCTGTGCACAAATTTTAAGTCTCCTGCAACTCCTTGAAGGAGTAATCGAGTGCATGTGATATTTACACCCATGTTACATGTCAGTATATAAATCACAGGATCTTTAAAATAATTTACATAACAGCATGCTTAAAGTCTGCAGCTGAACTGAGAAGGTCTCTTTCATACACCATCAATATCCTGTTAAATAAATGCCACATTAATATGGTTTCTGTGGAAACAGCGAGAAATTATGATAATCAGAAAAGACTACTGTTTTCCCAAGAGCTGTGTTTTCCTGGATCCAAAGCAGATAGTACTCTGCCAGTGAAGCCCCCTGGATGCATCTACAAGCAGCAAAACCATGCTCTCCCAAAATCTCTGATTGTTAATATAATATGCAGGACAGAAATATCTGATTGACCAAGTACTCTGTTACTAACACAGATTTATTAATTGTAAGACAAAGCCTATCAATTTCTTGGTGCAGTATCACCATGTTAAACATGTTTTCATAGAGAACTGGGCAACATAAGGTAGATTAAATGATACTAGGTAATGACATTAGGCTGAGCTTTATAGACCCTTCATTTCTGTTTTCCTTAAGAAGATGTGACCAACTTTGGAATCTGGGGCAGAATGGAAGCCTAGTTGCCCTGGGAACTGTTTTGAATTGTGCAGTCCAGCATTGTGGATATAAAGTTGCTAAGTATTTATAAGGTATTTATTAATACACTTACAAAGATCAGATGAGCTTTTTAATAGGGACACGGGGGAGTCCACTTTCCAGAGGCAGTCTCTAAACACAGTTTCCTTTGAGAAAGAGCACTCTCTACTTAGTAAGAGGAATTCACTTAAGCTGTTGGTAGGGGGTTTTCTGCAGTTAGTATCTATCTAGGATAGTACCTTACAGAATAACATCTGGATGTATGGAAAAATGATCATGGTATACAATTACCATGGGATTAAAAATTAAAGAAGCATGAAAAAAAAAAAGATTCTCTCAGCCATAGAGAACAAAAACTTCGAGCTTTTGGGGGACAGAAGTAGAGAGGACTGAGGACTGACAAAGCTGGAGGCAATCAACTTCTAATTTGGTGCTGAACTGTTATTTTATGCTAATAACCAGAGGGGAAGAACATTCTAATGGAATGTTTTGTGCATGTTTCCATGAGGAAGGAGGGAAAACAGAGTCAATACCTGTCCACTTAAACATGTTGGCAAGCATTGCATTTCTCCACCCACTTTTGTCCTTATTTTGGGGATAACAAATGCAATTTTGTGATGATGACAACAAATCTTGTTGAAAAATGGTGAGAAGACCAGACAGGGATTTCCAGAAACTGACAAAGATGTGAAATATCACCAGCGTTCATAGGGGTAGAATGTAGTAAGAGTTGGTGTTTATTTTTGTTGGCTGGAGCTGTGGGAGAGAAAATGGGACAGTTCAGTAGAGCATGAAGGGAAAGTGAGAGTATCTGGACAGTAATGCAGGTTCTCCTTGTCTCTTGCTTATCCTTGCAAGCATAAACAGACTTGCTACAATGCCAAGCCCTTACACATTAATGTTTTTAATATGTGAGGAGAAGAAAAGGTGATACTGCTCTTTCCACAGGAAGGGAAAAGAAGAAATAATATGGAATTAGAATGAAATAGAGAACTTAGAAATGCTTTGCTGAGGACTGTTCATTTTGATGTCAAAGGCGCACAAGTTAAAAAGTTTTGGGGCAAACACTGCCTTGCACAATTTTATCTGTGTATCAGCAGGAACAGAGATTCATGTTGATACATTCAGTCCCTGTTTCATCTGGCATACATCTGACTAAGTAATCTGCTCCTCTCAGCAAGTTGATGACTTATACTATTATGTGTGCTGTTCACGAGAAACCAAGGTAGAACCAGGGTCTCATAGTGAAAGAGTGAGTCCTTGTTGAACGCTCCATATTTTCTATGTTTAACATGTATATTGCAATTCACATCTTTAAGGTTTCTTAGAAAGATAGGATGCTCTGAAAAAGTCAGATGGGAGAAGAGTGTATTTACACTATGTCTGATCTACAGTAGAAAGGGATCTCCTATCTAGGACCTTTGCCTAGGAGACTGCTCAGAAGATTATCTGGACTAAGGTAACATAGGTACTTGAATTTCTTCTTCTCATACTGAACCATTTAAGAAGTTATTTCTTAGCTCTATAGTACCTCATTGCTATACTTCTGAAGCTGCGAAACTATAGAGAGGTGTTATGGAAACATGTAGCAACTCCAAAAAGAAAGAAGCCACTGACATGCAGTGCCTTCTTATACATTACCCAGTAGTCATTAAATATGTAGATTCAGTCTTGAAGTTATTGTACCCTATGCAATATAGTATTGCACTGGATATGAGTGTACAGAAGTTACCAGGTACAGCTCCTAGTCAGGCCACAAGAATCTCACTGACATCTTCTGAACACATCCTGTATTCATCTTGTTGCCTGTGATAGAATGAGCAGTTTTTTAATGACATTTATGATGATTCTGATTGCTAAAAGTCTCCACAGATTTGTTCTGTTGATTGGGATAAACACTAAGTGCACTGATCCAAAATAAAAATGGAACACAAACCTTTATCCCAAATATTTAATTCCATGTAATGCCCAGGAAAAATCCTGACTTAGTAATCTTATTTTTTTTTTTAATACATTAACCTTGGGTGTACAAAACAAAGCAGAAGTGAGATACCATCATTACTGTCTTGCTGTATAAACAGAATGTATAAACAGTCTCTGCAGGATAGTAAATTAAAGTGTTCTTTGAATTACATGGCTTACATAACCCGTCTGACATTCTGCCATTTTTCAGCTGCTGGCCTTCACTTTGTGGGGTAAGTTTCACGTCCCACAGAAGCCCATTAAAACAGGATTTAAATAAGCTCTCCCAGTCTGAATACAGTGAAGATATTTTCTTACAGTAATAAAGCATTCTCAAATCTAAAATGTCAAGAACTGAGTGTTGAACAAGAAGCTGAGTAAAGTATACAACTCCCATCATTTTTTAGAGTCTTGCAGTGCATTCAAGTAATAAAGGTCAGAAAGTGTCTGACTAATATCAGCCTTAATACAGTACAATGCTCAAATGTGTGTTCAGAATTCACCTTTTGAATAACAGTTTCCTGAATGAGGATGTACCTAACACATGTACATCTAAATGTACACTGAAGGGCTTTGCAGAATTAGTTTTAACAGCTTCCATCATCTAGATTCACAATGCTTGTATGTGCCGAAATGGGAGCATGTCATGTATGAAGGCTAGAGCAAACTTGCACATGTTAAGTGTCCTAATAGACTGCACAACAGGAGTTTATGTTGCTGCAGTAATTAGGAATAGTGCCAACCCAGAAAGTTGCACTTCAGAATCTCAGGCCCAGTATCTCTTCCCCTTTTTTGGCATCTGTTAGAGTGCAGAAATAAGCAGAGTCCGGGCTACAGTTTTTTGCCTACTCATATTCTTTGGATGAGTCATGAAGGAGATAACAGCTGGGAAGAACCTTGTTAAAAGCCCTAACCTGAAGCCTGTTAGGATGGTTTTGCAAATGAATAAGGAGAGTGGTTATTTCCCCTATGCCAACTCTCTTAATTAGATCAGAATATATCTTCTGCTGAATAATTTTTTTCAACTGCTGATACATTGTATTGAGCAAAGTCATTCAGCATGGGGGATCTAAACTGTTACTTGAGGAGATTTGGAACTGGATTTTCTTTCGTTGCATTATGCTTTTGCAAAACAGTTGTAAAATTTTGTGACCAAGGTAGAGTAAAGAAAAAAATTCTAAAAAATACAAATTAAAATTGAAAGTATTTAGTGACTAAAATCCATTTTTTCAATGTTGGGCAAAAATAAGGATCAGTGGTTAACAAAAAAGTTTTCCTTCAACCATACATGCCTATAGGGTCCTCTTTTCTCTGCCAAACTGTAATGATCATTGTTATAAGAAACACTGCATGGAGAAAGTGAGAAAGTAGTCAAAAATGGTAATCTCAGAGGTCACTGGGTGGAAGGAGTGATTTGTCAACATGCCTGAAAATCAGTTTTTCTTGGACTACACTCAGTATATTGTTAGTTTCTCTAACATCTGATTTTATTTAAGAGCAATAGGTCTGATCCAATTTCTTGTCTAGTTGATAAAAATCTTTCTACTGCACAAAATACAATTGAATTGAGCATAACTGTTTATTCTTACTTGATTAATATATGGAAATAACTTTTAAAGATGAAACAACAGAAGGTATCTTACTAGATTAAAATCCCACTGAATCTATCTGTAAAACTGAGCCCATTTTGGTGAATAATTTCTCTATAATTAGGACATCTTACCAGCAGCAAATAGATAGAGTTTAGGTGCCACAATATAGGAAGGATATAAAATTATTAGAGAGCTAGGAGGGCTACAAATGTGGTGAAGAGTCTGGAGGGCAAGGTGTATGAGGAGCTGCTGAGGTCCCTGAGTTTGTCCAGCCCAGAGCAGAGGAGCTGAGGGGAGGACCCATGGTGGCTGCAGCTGCCACAAGGAGCAGAGGGGAAGCACTGAGCTCGGCTATCTGTGACAACGTCAGGACTCAAGGGAATGGTATGGAGCTGTGTCAGTGGAGGATCAGGTTGAATATCAGGAAAAGGCTGTTCACCATCAAAGGGTGGTGAACATGGAACAGACTGCCCAGGGCTGTGGTCACAGCCTCAATTCTGACAGTTCAAGAAGCATTTAGACAGTGCTCTCAGACATAGGATTTGACTGGTGATTCTGTGTGGAGTCGGGAGTTGGACTCCATGGCCCTTGTGATTTCCTTCCAAATAGGGATATTTTACAATTCTATGGTATCTGAGACACTCATCGCTAGAAAGATAATTTGCATCCTCTGGACTGCTGGTTAGTCCTTCATGCATTTGTCTCCCATGGGTTTCAATCAGATCAATTCACTCATATCAAAGAAACCATGTCTTACAGTCAGAATCTCCCCTCACTTGGATACTGCTGCTCTTTGTGTGAGGAGAGCTCCGCTTACCCAGGTAAGAGCTAAATCACCAGCTGTACATAGTGGAAAAAGATTAATTTAGGTCTGCATCTGAATCTGAATGATTTCTACAATTATGCTGCATTCTTAGTCAGCTTTCTGACTCTTTCTAATTAAATGTTAAAAATAACCACACATCAACAAAGGAAGAGCAATATTCCTTAGCTAAATTCATTGATTACTTTAGTAGCATTTTAACCTGTGTGAGCAAGAAAAGAATGCAGCTCAGCAAGAAGTGCTGAGCAACATCTTAATTGCAATTGTTTCAAGATAAAATACTGAGGGCACAGAAGGATTACAAATAATGATCTTAAAATTACATCCATCTGGCAGCAATTGCTATAGTTGAGAAATACAAAAAAACTCACCTTTTCAACTAGCAGAACAATGACTAGTAGCTAACAGCAAAGGCTGATTTTATAATACAGTAATATTGTAAAACAGTCATATTAACAATACTATTTTAACTTCTGCTTAGTGTTCTATGCCTTGAAAAGGCAATCACAGATCTGAGTTTTGGTTTCTGATTCAAAACTCATTCCTCAACACTTGTTCCTAATAGGTTTTTTGACATTGTATTATTTCAGTGTGATAATTACAGTAAACTATTTTAAAAACTGCATGTTAATTTATGTGTATTTTTGAGATTTTTTTTTTTTTTTTTTTTTATATTATCATAAAATGACTTTGGTTGGAAGAGACTTTAAAGCCCATCTAGTTACAACCTACCTGCCATGAGTGGGGACATCTTCCACTAGATCAGGCTGCCCCATCCAATATGGCCTTGAACACTTCCAGGAAGGGACATCAGCAGCTTCTCTGAGCAGCTTGTTCCAGCACCTCACCGCTATCTATCTGAGTAAAGAATTTCTTCCTAATTTCTAATCTAAATCTATCCTCTTTTAAAGTCCTATCACTATTAAAGGGTCTCTCTCCATCTATCCTATAGGCCCCTTTTATATCCTGGAAGGCCAGTATAAAGTCTCTCTGGAGCCTTCTTTTCTCTAGGCTGAACCTCATCTCCCTTAGCCTGTCTTCATAGGAGTGGCTCTCTAGCCCTTGGATAATTTTAATGACCCTCCTCTGGACTTGCTCCAACAGCTCCATTCTCTCTTGTGCTGAGGCTGGTAGAGATGGGAACCTCAAAGCTTTTTGTGCAGAGAGAAAACCAAAACGTCTTAAAATACTACTCTAAGTAAATTAGGAACCATCCTAGAATATACTATGTCTTTAATGGGCTTCTGTGAGCACTGAAGCCCCTGATGGAACAGAGCATGTTCCCTTTGTAGAAATGACATCTTTTAAAACTGTGCCTGGGCTGCTCAGAGAGAGTGCTTTTCTCCGATATTTGGCGGGGGAACAAGAGTACCACCTTGGACCAAATGGTCTCAGCCTTCTCAAGGAGAATAATTTCCCACTAACTTTTTACATTTCTTATTTCACTGGGCCTGAAAGGACTGTTTCTTAGAAAAGTGTGATTTCCCTCAATACTGTTCTGAATGGTCTCAGTTTAAACAATACCCTTACAGAAGTCAATGGTTGTGCTTTGCATCTTTTGACTGTGGAAACTATTTTTATGACTTTATGACGTGCCTGCTGTTTCAGGTTTTTTGCCTTTCAGCACACTAATTGTGAGCCTTTTGTAATAGCCACAAGTGTATTAGAAATAGTTTCTAATAGAGTTGAAATGTAGGTCTGTCTGAAATTTTAGTTGTTAATCTAAACTGAAGAAACTAAATATACCCAAATCATATTTTCCTACTGAAAATAAATTCTAAATGTACACAATATTACAAATATGCTTCAAATTTATTTCTAAAATGAAATTAAAATATAATGCAAATATCATCATAGATACCTAATGGAAAAAAATGTTGATATTTTAGAAATATATACTTAAAAAAAAAAAAAGAAGAATTGTTATTTGTGTGTGTGTGTATGTGAATAAAAGAGAAAGAGGCCACCTAAAAATATTTAACCAAAAATACTTTTTCCTCCTTGCCATGGTACCTCTCCCTTCATTAGCATTCTGGAAATAACTGCATAGATTTCTGATTATTCTCCCATGTTATTTGGAAATTTTAAAGAAAAGACAATACATCGCTGAAATAAGTGTATTTTAATTGGTTCCTATATAATGTCTTCAAATCAGATTCAGTATAGATCAAATGTATTGCTGTCACGTACAGAATTAAGTAGACTAAAAATTAAGTACTAAGTATATTAATCAATTTTAAATCTGATGAGGCTGAACCAATGAATATTACCCAAGAATTTAACCTGTGGGAATAGATAAGAATAAAAGCTTTCTGTACCCTTATTTTAACTACAGAATAATTACGGCTTTTAACTTTACCTACCACATCACATACACCTCTTTATTCCTCAACTGTTTCTTTTAATTGTAGTATTTCATGGAAGAACATCACCCCCATAAGATGATCATCACTCATTCTTCATTCATGATTCCTCTCATGGTATGTATAGGTTACAAAGAGCAATAAGGAATTAACAGACTACAGAAAAAAAAGCATGTTGTTGTTTGCAGGAGGCTGCATTTTATATTATATCTGCTTTAACATTGCTGTAAATTATTTAATATATCTCTTTCTGGCTACTGATTTAGAAAAAGGTTTCCACTTACAGAGAATGCTATTGCTTTGTTGAACAACATGTACATCAACCAAATATATTTTTAATTACTTAGAATTTAAACAAAGCCTTTTCTTAAACCATCCTAGTATGCAAAGTCAGATAAGCTCTATATGCATAAAATTGATAATGAAGGCATCACAACTTGGAAACAAAACAAAACAGACAACTCAGAAAACATTCACCAGAATAAAGCCTGAAAGTCAACTGAAATGCACAAGTTTGCTAAGTCAAAATCATGATCACATTTAAAATTACCCAAAGGTCCATGAAGATGTACTATGTGTTCCCTTATATCACTATAAACAAGGACTCAAGGACTATGCAACTGAAATTAGACTGACAACAGCAGATAGAAAAGACGTAAAAGAAAGGAAACACTTCTGTGAAAAGGCTTTTTTTTTTTTTTTTTTTTTTTTTTGTCTTCTATATGGTCATATATTGTCCCTGCATTTCCAGAGCAAGATAACAATTTCTTAGCACTCATACATAAGAATCAGAATTTTTGCTTCTCATTAGGTCATTGAGTCTATTAAAAAGAACCTCTCTTCCCATATCATAGAAATTATTCCACAGATAGTATAAGCTCAGTGACATAGGGTAAAGGGTTTCCTGTGTCATTGCACTGAGGGCAAGGAGTGGCAGGTTTGCTTTCCAGATTTACTTATGAGACTGAATCCCAGAGTCCTAACACAGCTGAAGTGGCAGGGACATCTGAAGGTCACTTTGTCTAACCCCAGCAGGGCCACCCAGAGTAGGCCCAGGACCACGTCCAAGTGAATTCTGAAGATCTCCAAGCAGAAGACTCCACAACTCTGGGCATCCTGTGCTAGTGCTCAGGCTCCCACACAGCACAGAAGTGCTTTGTGATGGTCAGGGGAAACCTCTTGTGTTCCAGTTTGTGTCCATTGCCTCCTGTCCTGATACTGGTCACCACATAAAAGCGAGCAAGTTATTTTCAGATTTCATTGCCCATTGGTAAAATCTAAATAATCTTTGCTTTTCTCCTTGTCTGATTAGATTTAGAAGGCAAACACTTCTCAGAGGCTGGTTCTTGTTATGCGTCAGTACTGTGCCTACTCTAGTGCAGTTGGTTGACATGGAGGCAGTGAACATTGTTCCTTCAGGTCTGAATCAGTGAGGGTGTGCTCTGATGCCAGTTCAAGGCATAATATTCTGTGTTTATGGACAGACATAATGATGCTTCAGCATGTCAACAAGAGAGTATATCCTCCTTAAAAGGGAAGTCCCCAAATGTGTATTGAATCTGAGCAAGGATTCCTTGTGAGATGGTTCATGATAGCCACCCTGGCCTTTGAGGACAATGGTTCTGATTTCCACTCTCATTTCAGTCAGAATAAAGGGCTCCTATTAACTGAAGAGTCACTATATGAGCCTTTCATTGTTTGGAAATAAATGAGTGCTTTTGGTTTTCAGCTTTTTTGCTTTCCATTTACAAATGTACGTGAAAAAGGAACTCACATTAACTACAGAATTTTTTTTAATCATTGCTACTGGGCAGAGAAAATGCTGCATAATCTTAAGAATTCATAATATGCCTGTAGGCATACAATTTTCTTAATTTAAATAAAACAATTAGTAACTTGACCAAAAAAGAAGGCTGAAATTATTTCTTGCTATCCATTTTCTGAAGCAACCAACTACTATTCAGTGTATTTAACTTCAGAACAGCATTTCTTCAAAGTAAATTAATTCAAAGAGATCTCGGGAAAATGCCTCAGGATAAGGTAAATAAAGCATAATCTCTGACACAAGCTATTTTAATAGATGTCACTGGCTTCAATCCTTTGTGGTGCCATATAAGCATGAATCACAATTTGAAATTATTTGAGCAGTAATACAGAAAGAAAGAAAGAAGAAGCAGGATAAAAAATACATATAAATAGATTGGGTCAAACAATTTAAAAGAGAACAGCTCTTTCAAGAAATTATAAATTACATAGGAATGTCTTGATTTCAATAGCATTTTTTAAATTAATAGTGTGAAAGATTTGCTTTATATCCTCTTAGTCACTTTGTTTTCCTTTATTTATTTATTTATTTTTCTATTTATTTATGTATTTGTTGTGGATTGATATTAAATTATTCTACATATAGTAACAATTAACTTGAAGCTGACATCCCATGGCAAATGGAAACATTTGAACTTGACTTTGTTCCGATAGGACAGAAATCAATTTGAAAGTGTTTCTATAAAAAGAGCAATCACTTTTGTGACCCTCTCTATGAGTTGTCATCTTCACTATCTACAGATGTTAACTTGTAGGTAAACTAGTTTATCTACCCTGCATACCACTTGAAAACTGATCTTTTCCATGTATAAAGAAATTCACTAGATGAAACTCCTGAGAAGTCAGGAGCAACAGCATTTCCTGCTCCATTGGTCAATCTACAAAAGGAAAATAGTTTTTCTTTATACTCAGAACTCTGTTTCCTAGTCATCTCTCATCACCCCCTCTCACTGTTCAGCAGATGAAAGAGAAGTATCTCAGCTAACAGTGGTAATGTAGAAATACTCATGTCTGTAAATATTTCTCTTTTACTTTGTGTGCTTCAAAGTACTGTTTGTTTGAAAAAAATATTTTAAACTATCTGTATGCGTCTGCAGGTACTGCCTCAAGTATTGCAGAGTTAGTCCCGCTATTTCTCAAATCATTTGAAAAACTTCCACAGAGATCAGGAACATTGGAATAGCAGCTGCAGTAAAATGATCTACTAGACTGTAGAAATTAACTGATAGCAAAGTTATGAAGTGTATTTGTTTTCTACTAGGTGGGAGCACATCCCACTGATTTCCTTGGGCTTCTGATCCGTCAGTGTGGATGAGTTACATATCTTCTTATTATTCTAACAGACCACACACACACATAAGAACCGATTATATCAGCAACATACAGCTAAAACAATTTTGGAAGAACAAGCTGGATTTTCATCTGCTTCATGTATCAGCAATGAAATTGCCAACTAAACCCTGATTGTGGATTCTTTATGACAGGTAATAATAGCAATGCAGAGAAGAGCATAGCCTTTATTTCAGCTACCATGCTGAGCTGAAAGAGCTGTCAGCTTAACAAAACAACAACAACAAAAAAGAGAGTTTTTATTTGTAAACAAAGCACATTTTATTTGGGTGTCACAGTGAAAGGATACATGAGGAGCCATGCAATACATGGAAGATAACCCAGGAGTTGCCAGTACAAATTTTCCCACTGACTTCAGTGGAACTAGGACTTCATCCATTATCTATTTTCTCAATATACTGCAGCTTTGCAGGCTTATAATAAAAATAAACATAAAAACAAACAGTACTTGTAAAGAATGCAAACTTAGAAAGATTTCTCCGCAGAGATACATCTTTGTTGCTTTGTGAAAGTCTCTGCCCTGAAACATAAGCATCCAGCTCCCACTGACTTTGGTGGAAGCATGGCATACTCATTCAGTGAAAAATTCAACCCTTGAGCATGGTGCCCACTAACGACTTGGTACACAACCACTTAGACCCTCTGGATAGATGTCTTCCTCCTTCTAACTGTACACTGGTAAAAATTTAACATCAGATCCACAGTTAACCTAGGTCTTGATAAGTGTCCAAGCAAACCTCACATCATAAATAAAACTAAATATTTTAAATGCATACAACTTCCAGCTGGCAGCAGATAGTGTCTAAGTTAGCTTTGCTGTAATATTACACAGGATATTTTGTTTTCATCAATACAATGTAACCCTCTACATAGCTAGTGCAGTAACTGGCTCAGTTAATTTCTCATTTAGAAACACACTGTAGTTGATGACTGAATTTGGAAATACACAGTAGGGCTTTTAAAATGAATCTCAGACAATTTTCCTGAAATAGGAAGCCTGCTCAAGTTAGCAGTTTTAAATATAGTCTGGATGGGAATGACTTTTGCTCTTACTGCCTTGTAGTTGTCAGTTATTTAGACAAGCACGTGGCATTTGTGAAACTGGTGTCTCTTGTAAAGTCTGATGCCTGGCAGCAGAGAAGAGGTCTTTTATCTCATTCTTTAGTACTTTGCTCTCACCAGGCTCATGCTCAGAGAAAGTGACTATAAAATGACACCAGTTGAAATGAAGTCCTCTCACCTCAGTAATACATGTCATGGACAAACAAGCTGATTTCTTCACTGTTCAAGTTTATATCCTGGGTAGCTTTTGAAAATAATTCTTCATGTGTGTATAATCTATGAACAGTTTATGGTAAATATCTTGTTGTTATAATTCAAGTCACATAATTTCAGTGATGGTTTTACTGTCAAAGGCAGGTTCAGAATGCCTCCTAAAATCTTGCTTCTGGTGATAGACTTCAATTTAAACATATTGAAGCATTTCATTAAAATTTTTTTTAAAAAATGTCCTTAAAAATTCCAACAGGTAAGGACCTACAAACTCATTTACTTCTAAAATGCTTAGAAGTGGACATTAAAATGGAAGGAAAAAAAAAAAAGAAAAAGAGAGGAAAAAAAAAAAAAAAAACACCTACCGCAGAATAAAGTATGTATTTATCCCAGAAAAATTGTGCCTTTTTTTTTCCTAAAGTATAACTCAATATTTAGTATTGAGTTATACTGCAAGGGTGGATTTAAGATGTTTTCATACCTCCACTAGTGGTAGTAATTCTCCACCCTAGATCCCTGACCACCAGGTACAAGAGGGCACTCTTGTAGCTGAAGCATGGAAATATCCTCATCATGACAGCTCCTCACCAACTGTTCTTTGTGTATGAGGAGGGAAGAGAACCATTTCAGTGTTTTGTGACACCAAAGCCTTGTCCCAAAGCCAGATTTTCCCTCACTGTTATAAATGATTTAGATCAATATCCTTATTTTTTTTTCTTACATGGTCTTCCTCTTTAATATTTGAAAAAGACTTCCATTACGTTGAAAACATAATATAAATTAAAAACTTTAGTTAAGTCTGTGCAGAAATTGACGTACATACAGATCCTGAGTTGGAAAGGACCCATAAGGATCATTGAATCCAACTCCTGGCTCCACACAGTACTACCAAAAATTGAATCTTATGTCTGAGAGCATTGTCCATGAACTCCAACAAGACTGGGGCTGTGACCACTGCCTTGGGTAACCTGTTCCATGCCCAACCACTCTCTAATTCCACCTTACCCTCTCCTTCCACAGCTCCACACTGTTCCCTTGAGTCCTGTTGCTGTCATCAGAGAGGTGCGATCAGCATCTGCCCCACTCTGCTCCCCTTTTATCAACAAGTCACATGTATTATTATTATTAGCATTAGCATTGTAATTAGCATTGTTATTAGCATTATATAATTATATGTTAATTCTGCAAAGTACAGGATATTGCTTTTTTTTTTTTTTTTTTTTTAAGGAGAAGTTTTGGGTAGATAATCCCTTGATCTAAAGCATAGCAGAAGAATAATGAAATTTCTAAACAGAGATTCAGTATCAGCTACTTAAAAATATGTATTTTCATGGAATTTACCTTTTTACTCAATATTTTTAATAAGTCTTATTAATAAATTTTGAAAGGAAAATCTTTAAAACACACTGACCCTTTAATTTCACATTAGTTTTGTTTGTTTGTTTGTTTGTTTGTTTTTGTGTGTTCATGTGTGTGTGCGCGCGATCACAGGACTGCTTAATAGAGGAAGATCTCTAGCTGGCAGTAGTTTCCTTTTTATCTGTTAGAATATAAAGCACCTTTGGAAAAAGAGAAGAGATTTCAGAGGCCAGTTCTGGTCACCACCACATCCATGCAGACAGGTATGTCCTGTCTCTCTTGGCCCATGCAAACCTTTCTTCAGTGACACTTCACTGCTCCACACACTGACTGTTGCTGAGACCTCAGCTCCTTCAGAGGACTGAATGACTGGGGTAGGTAAATGATACAAAGGTGGAAAAAGGAGAACAACCTACAAGTTGTTTCCTCTTCATCATTTTCATGAAAAAATTTCCTTAAATTTACCTGCTCTGAAGTTAATTATCCAAGGAACTACACTGACTCATTGGATCTTTGAGGCTTGATTGAATCTTTGTGGTCTAGAATACAATCACAGAATCACAGAATGGCCTGGATTGGAAGGGACCTCAAGGATCATGAATCTCCAACCCCCCTGCCAGTCAGGGCCATCAGCCTCCCCATTTACTAGACCAGGTTGCCCAGGGCCCCATCCAACCTGGCCTTGAACACCTCCAGGGATGGGGCATCTACAACCTCTCTGGGCAGCCCATTCCAGCACCTCACCACTCTCCTGGTAAAGAACTTCTCCCTAACATCCAACCTAAACCTTCCCTCTTTCAACTTAAAACCGCTCCCCCTTGTCCTGCTGTTATCTACCCTTTCAAAGAGTTTACTCCCTTCCTGTTTATAGGCTCCCTTTAGGTACTGAAAGGCTGCAATGAGGTCACTCCACAGCCTTCTCTTCTCCAGGCTGAATAAGCCCAGCTCCCTCAGCCTGTCTTCGTAGGGGAGGTGCTCCAGCCCCCTGAGCATCTTTGTGGCCCTCCTCTGGACCCTCTCCAACAGCTCTCTGTCTTTCTTGTACTGGGGACTCCATACCTGGACACAGTACTCCAGATGGGGCCTCAAGAGCAGAGTAGAGAGGGACAATCACCTCCTTGTCCCTGCTGGCCACCCCTCTCATGATGGAGCCCAGGGTACCATTTGCTTTCCAAGCTGCAAGAGAATAGCTAACATTACTAATTTTTTTTCAGTATTCTTGCGGAGACTTTGTCTCACTGCTTGTTGAAAAAACATATCTTGGCCTTGTACTCAGTTTTTGCACTGCATCTGTTTTGGCCAGCATGAGATTCTTTGCATCTGCAGGGAACTAATGAGTACCTGCTTGTAAGTTGGTTTTGACAGCATGTCTGTTACAAAAATGCAGATCATTTGCACAAATATGTACATGCACACCCTAATGAGACTGGTTGCACCTGTTTGTCCTGTCTGTTACACTTCAGTCTCTATCAATGACATAAGCATAGAATTTTGCAATCTTTGGATCAGTAGTATATTTAACGTTGCCAGGCATTGTTTAATACTAGAGGGGAGCAAAAGCCGTCTACCACTGGTGCAGTTGAGCCAGCTCTTGAGCTCTGCAGAGCTTCTTGTTTCTCCAGCTTCGTTAACCCAACTCCTCTGCTCAAGCTCAACTCTTCATGGACTATAGGGCCAATGCTTAAAATTGGTACTCTGCATAAGACCTTGTTAGATATCAAACCAGCCAGTAGTAACATTCTGGCAAGATGTGCTCTCTAAGTTATGTTTTACATATGAGTAAAAAATCAGTCAGACAATCAACCGTTGTCATGCATTTTTTCTGAGTCCATCAATAGTATCTGTGGTTCCTCTGAACCAGTCAGAGGAGACTGTGGTACCTCAGTGTAAATATATTTCAGAAATGGTGGTAAATGCCTAGAGAAAAGGAACAACAAGGCCAGAGCATCAGAAGGTACCCTACTCTAGACTGGAGACGCTAGCAATGTGACTATGACCAGTGGAGGAAGAAAAGAATAAGAAACAGGGAGCAGCAGAAAGTAACTGCTCCTCTATTTAGATAATGGATATTTCAGGAGTACGAAGAAGTATCTTAAAAAATAAGGCCCTATATACATTTCAGATACTGTTCCACATGAGCAAGAACCCATAGAGATGAGCTGATGGGTGACAAATCCAAGGAAAGAGGGAAGATGAATCCCACTATAAAAATCTCTCTTGGAAATGATAAAGTTGCAAAGTATGGGAGAAAGGAAGAGGTTAAGAGATGGTAAGAAAGTACTTTGGTTTACCTTCATTAAAAATAAATGTGAAATAGTGTAAACTGTTTGTTTGTTTGCTTTTCTTAATAACTAGTTCTTCCTTTCTACAATTTAATGTCTCAATACACATGAGCTTCAATCACCTGATTATGATAATTAAAAATTGTTTTGCTGTATGTATAATGAAACATCCTGCATTGGTATTTCTCAATGTTATTTTTGGAAAACCTTAAATAAACTCTAAGTAAATTAGAAGCTGTGTACACTTCATAAGGTTAAAAACATGTTTAATTACTCTAGTAATTATTCTCTCATCAGTATTTTAAGGCAGGTTGGTTCAGTTCAAATGTGTGCACAGGAAGAGAATTTGTGATGTTTGCTGCTTCATCAGAGAGGAGAGCAACATGCTCAGTCCTGATCCAGGCAAATAGTAATGTGATAGCTGTGCTGAGGTATGAGCACCTTCATGCTCTTTTCCTCACCGAAGCTCAATCTCTGCTCTTCTCTGGGTATTTGCTTGGCCTTCAAATCAGCTAAATTTTCTTCCTACAGTTCATTTTGGTGAAATTTCCAAACACCAAATTCCCATTATCTGCTTACTTTTTCTAGACAAGTGATTCATACTAATGACAGAATTCATTTTCTAACAGGTGACAATATGAGAAGGAAACTGTATTTCCTCATGGTCAATTTTTAATTTAAATACAAGCCTACTTAAATAATCACATTTATTATCATCCTTCTCGAGCAGTAGGTTTCTAGTTTGGAATTTTGCACAAAGCATTGTTCTACAAAATGCACATTAAAAATTAATTAAATCAGCATGAATTAACACAATAAATCACTTATTTGTTTGTCTAGCCACATACTTTTGTAGACTTTTCCTCTGTTTACTTTAATACAAGAAGAAAAACTTTCACAATATTAGTCCTAAAAGTCTGTGGGGGAAGATGGTTTCTCTTCAGTTTAATAATGGAATCTTATTGCCAGTTCTTCATTCATTAAAACTCATAAACAATAGAGTCTAACCACATTGTCAGAATACAAAAATAATTTGAAAATAATTGCAATTCATAATACAGTTTGTCAACCTTAGACAGGCTTTTTATACATAGTGAGTAAATTTTCTACTGCTGCAGCAGAAGATAATGCTTTGAAATAAGGACTTAGTGGGAAATTCTGATGGTACTAAGCCAAAGCCCAAAATGGGAAAGAAGTCTTTCACTCTTTACTTCATGGAGGTATTGTACAACTGGACACATTTTGGATGCTATTAGAATGCAAATACTAAACTGATACAAATTTATAGTTACCTACAGTATCTGCTGTTATAGCCCAGAGCACTCAGATAGTTAAAAAGACGTGTTTTTTTCAGGAACTCCTCCTTCAGAGGCTCAGTTAGATGTCATTGTCTTTAGTGGGAGGACTGCTTGATCAGTGTAGAGTGCTTTCACATCTCCATCTGAGGAAGCCATAAAGAGTTTTGGACAGAGTCTAGCAATGCAGAGGTTTAGCTGAATAGAGAAGATAGGTCTCCTTCTATATTACTCGGGAGAATAAATATCCTTCTGGATAGCCAGGCTGGTCCATAAACCACACTAGGACATTTTCTTGCCTGAGGAAAAAAAATCTGTCTAGATAATATTAGAGACAAGCCAGAGATATTGGTTATTTTAGACCAAGCAGAGAAACAATCAGTTCTCTGTGATGATTCACAGAAATCTAGTCAAATATATTATGTAAGTCTTTCCTTCTTCTGAAGCGTTTAGCTCTCTTGAATGCTGGGAAAATAAAGCTACTTCATCAGAACTTCCTTAGTAGCTCCTTCTTGCTCAGTGGATCAGAGCAGCTATTGTTATCCTGGTATTGACTATGCAAATAAGAGGTGAAGCTTAAACAAAACACAACAAAAAACTACTGTGAGGTGTGCCACAAATCTTCAATGAGCTCAGAATCAATTGGAAGCCAAATTATTGGCCATCTGTTAGGAGGCCAAGGAGCACTTCAATACTGAAAGAATAATAGTTATCTCCTAAAAATTTGTATTAAATTCCTACTAGAGTCCAATCCTTTAGAAACTATTTTAACTTGCTTTCCTAATATCCTGACACATCAATCCAGCTGGGTGATTCCACCCACCACAATAGACTTTGAATAGAACAGGTTTTGAATGAACTTTTTAACAATGTCATCTTTTTGCTGAGGAAGTGAGAAAAAAATTATGACTGCAGTCTTTCTTCAAATCCTGTCTCTCAAGCACCATCCTGGTGAGCAAGACTCTGTACACGGTAGGAACAAGGCTGTACTGACCAAGTTGAACAACACATCAGCCTGGTTTTATAGTCCTTTTCTTGAAAAGTCTTACTCACATTCAAGAATTGGAGAGGGAACATTTATTAGCAACATAATGTCCCAAAGTGAACGAGGAATAAGAAAAAAATATATATATCACAAGTGGTGAGAAATGTCTCCATTTCAAGAGCAATAAATGAAAAGTAGTTAGACTGCAGAAGTAAACATCACCTTCATTTTTACTTTATTTGGTATCACAAAAGTATCAATAGATAACCAAAGTACTTCACTGGGTCTACAGCATAAGCTGTGCTATCTTTTTTTTTCAAACTACAAAACAATTGTTAAAATGCAAAAACTTGTAGCATTGATCTCCAAGGACATCCCCCAGCTCAGTAAATCTGTCAACAAAACTACAAAGCACAAGATTTTGCATTTTGAGGAAGAAAAATAAAAAATAAAACAATGAAAGGCTTCTAATTATAAGAGAGGGAAAGAAAAGAAGGAGGCTGTAGTCTCCACAAGAAGAATTCCTGGTAGCTTAATTTATTGATGAATGTAAAAGCCTGAGTACGAGAACAAGTCTGTGAATAAAATACCATCTAATAAAGTATCTAACTCCATCAATCCTGAGCTATAGTAGAGTGCACTTAAGAAATAATTGATAATAATATCTCTTCAAAGGTCACAACCCCAAACCATCGCATATATTTTTGTATGGTCTTGTTTGCATAGTAACTTCATCCAAAGTAAGGATGAACTCCAGCAGAAGTGAGCTTTATAATATAGCTTCACTCTGGGGACATATTCCTTTAACGTCTGAAGTGACACTATTGCATACATGTCTTTGCACACATATGCATTTGTGCACAGGAATCCTTCATATGGAGCACACAAAAACATTGACAAGGGATTATGGATTATATCTGAAACAATAAAATGAAGTAAAGGAAAAACATGCATCAAATTTACTGCTAGCATAAATCCATTAGTGTCTATGTAATCACACTAGTTTGTGATACATATCTTAATTCAGTTACAGCAGAGATTAGTGTAACCCAACATCTAATTGCTGAGAGTTTATGAGATAAATGTGCATCTTAAACATGTATGTGTTTAATTAAAGCAGACTAAAAGGGAAAGATGCAACATCCTATTAATGTTTGTAATTAACAATGGATTGACAAATATTTTGAACTCATGCTTCAGCTAGCAGAAGTGTCAATTTATAATAAACGACCTGCATTTCACTACTATTTCAAATGGTTTATTTCTAATTTAAATGTATGGAAATGATTCTAATCTAGTCTTTGTTAAATGCATGTCACAGAATTGAAATAAAATGTGTGTCTTTGAGTAGGTATGACTGGAATTTTGGATGAATGAAGAACACTGGATGTCTCTTACCTCAGCTTTAGAGAGGCTTTGGCATCATCTCACACAATATTCTTGTATCCAATTTGGGGATACAAGAAGATACAGTATAAATAAGTGAAAACTAAGTGAGTGAAGTACTGAGTGGATAGCTGAGTTCAGAGACATAAATGGAGCTTCAAGGCTGTTCGTCACTGCACTGATGAGACACCACAAAACTGGGTGGAGTGACTGACTTTCCAGAGGGCTGTGCAGTCATCCAGAGGAACTTTGACAGGGTAGAGAGGTAGGCTGACAAAAATCTCATGGAGTTCAACAAGGAGAAGTGCAAAGCCTTTCAGCTGAGGAGGGAAAATCCCAGGCACTAGTACATGCTGGGATTCACCCATCTGAGAAAGCAGCTCTGCAGAAAAGGAACTAGAAATCCTGGTAGATGCCAAGCTGAGCATGAGTTAGTGTTCTTGCCACTAAGAAGGCTGAGAGTATTCTTGGCTGTATGAGGCAAAGCAGAGGAGGTTATCTTCTTCCTCTACTCAGGACTGATGAGGCCATACCTGGAGTACTGGGTCTAGTTCTGGGTCCTCCAGTATATGAGAGACTTGGACATACTGGAAAAAGTCCATCAGAGGGCTTCTGAGATGATCAAGAGCATCTCTCCTAAGTGAAGAGGCTGGGAGATCTGGAACTTTTCAATATGGAGGAGTTTCAGGAGGGATCTTATTAATGTCTATAAATACCAGAAGAGTGAGCAGAAAGTAGGTAGAGCCAGACTCTTCTCAGTGGTGTCCAGTGACAAGACAAGAAACAACGGACAACAACTGGAACACAAGAGGTTCCATCTCACTTCTTTCCTATGTGAGTGATGGAGCACTGGAAAAGGTCACCCAGAGAAACTGAGTAGTTTCCCTCCTTGGAGATCTTCAAAAGCTGACTGGACACAGTCCAATACAGCATGATCTAGGTACACCCACAGCAGGATTAGGCCAGAGGGCATCCAGAGGTTTGTTCCAACTCTAACCATTGCTGATCAAGTTTGGAGGTGACACCAAGTTGAAGAGAACAACTGACTTACTGGAGAGAAGGATTGCCATCCAGAGGGACCCAGACAGGCTGGAGGAATAGACCAGCATAAAATACAAGAAGGACAAATGCTGATGATCTGTACCTTGGTTGAACTAATCTTCTGTGGCTCTGGGGATGTGGGCATACAGTGAACATGAGCTAGGAGTGCTTTATGGCTGCGTATAAGCTCAGCAGATTTGTGGGCTCTGCTTTCAGAAGTGGGGCTAGTGGGGGGAGGGAAGTAACTCTTCCCTTTCTCCAGGCAATCATTAGACCACATATAGATATTGTACCCAGTGTTGCAATCCTCAGTAAAAGAAAGATGTTGATCAAATAGAGTGAGATCAGTAGAGTTCAAGATTATGAGGAGCCAGGACATTTGTCCTGTGAGAAGTGTCTTTTTACAGGCTGGAGAAAAGACAGCTTCAGGGGTCCTGCCAGAATTCTGGCAGGGCTTGCAAGGAAGTTATTGAGAAGATGGGATCAGGCTCTTCATACTTGTTCATAGTGGAAGGCTGAGATGCAATATGCTTAAGATTACAGAATTCAGAGAGCAATTCAGACTAGATATAACACATGGAAAAAAAAAAATGTTTACCAATTAAGCAGTGGAATGTAAAACTAAGAAAGAATGCACTGGAAGACTATGCAGAGACCTGGAACAGCATCTATGGGCTGGCTCTACTTTGAGAAGGAGGCTGGACAAGAGACCTCCTGAGGTCTCCTTCCATCTGAATCACCTTATAATTCTAGGGCAATGTTTTCTATGTATTCATAAAAATATGAGTAAGAAAATATTTCTCATTATAGATTCTTGGTTATCTTGGTCCCTAATCCATCCATAATCTGAAAAATATGTACTGTTCTAAGAAAAGTTCTTCCATGCAGGAAGTAAACCACAGTAATCAAAACAACAAACTCAAACATACAGGATAAGTTCCTCAAACTTCATTAGAAATGATTCACTTTGTTTTTTAAATAGACCTGAGTCAGTATTTTATATAAATATACCAATACTCACCATAATAATAATAATCAAATCTGAGGTGACTCAGCACATAGATCGTATGTTATGATTCTGCTCCATTGCTGGGTGAGTTTATTAATCATAATCAAGCATGGATATTTACTGTTATGAAGAATAAGTTTCCCATTAAAAATGTTTTGTAATTATTCCTTGCAAGTCATTGTTCTGGTAAATTTAACAGAAATTGGATTCACTTATCAAAGCATTAGCACAAAAAGAGGCACAAATACAGTACAAACACTGCTGCTGCAAGTTTGTTTAAAGTCATATTGAAGGAAAAATTTTCTGATTTCAGTAGACTTAGCTGTTATTCAGTTACTGCTAATGTGAACACGTAAACATCAAGAGAACCAATTTATGGGTCATCTAGATTGGAAAATTGTAGTACATACAAGGGAGAGCTATGAAGACAAATGTAGTAGTAGTCAGCTTTTACTTGCTTTGTTATCAGTTGTATATACTTCACCAGAAGAAAAATGAACACAAAACTCACTATCAATATATTAGTCTCTTAATTATCATAACTTTTAAAGAAATCCCTGAATAAGATTAAATTAAAATAATTTTTGTAGAAAACCTCTATCAGTATTAGCAATTCTTCTCAGGTTTCTTATATAGCCTTTCTTCCCTTTCTAATTATCCCAGTCATTTTAAGCTATCAAGGGTATGTGCTTATGTAATTTTCCTACAATCATTTCCTCTTAAGGTTATTGAATATCTAGAAACTGTTACCACTGGGAAATAAAAGCATTACTAATTTCAAAGTAGTATAATTTAAGTACAACTTGAAAACGTGAAGGGCTACTTGAGAGAATATAATATGGAGGAGAGTAATCCATTGCAATGAATATTTTATTTCCAAAGAGGAAATGTAAGGCTACAGTTATAAAAGATTCACATACCATTTAAAAAGCGTTAGCCTAAACTGCAAATGTCAAAGTCATTCTTTCATAAATGCAATCCATAGCTGTGTAAATTCTGGGGTTTGGAGTTTTTTCTTTTGCCAGCAACAAGTTTGCCATTACACTCATGCCACAGATGATTTGAAAAGATAAGGAACATGAAAACAGATGTTCCAACTTTAAAGTGAAAGGAGGAGGGGAGGGGAAAGAGAGAATTAAAATACTTCAGAAGTAAAAATATAATGAGTTTAATAAGTATAAAAAAAATGTATGTAAGGATCAGATGGACAAACTGGTCAGGGACAGGTCAGCATGATCTCTGCCAGAGTCTTCATCAGCTAAATTTTACATATTCATAAACTCTTGCTCCAGAAGTATATTAGATTTTTATAGAATGGCAGGTCTGGTTAGAAGCTGATTACTGTCCTGAAATTAAAAGCAGTAGTTCCTCATTTTTAAAACTAATGAAACAAGAGCAATCTATTTGACCTCAAAATCAGAAGTATCAGAGTGAGGAAATCCAACCTACTGACACTGCAGCAATTCAGTATGAAAGTTAGTCATAAAAGACTGCAGATAAAGGATGCGAAGTGCTGTATGTACCCACAGCTGCCCTATAACATGCAATACTCTGACTCAGATTCTTTCCTCAGACTAAATCTAATTGTTGCAAAAGAAATTCATGACCTCTGAATGTGAACTGTTTCCATGATGCATAACCTAGAGCAGCTCTAGGGCTGCTCTAATTTAGAGCTATTTCTTCAAGATTGTGAATGGGAATAGATACTTGTGATTTAGAGTGTTAGAGCACCCTTTTGCTTCCCCTTTTTATCACATGTAAATACAGTTTAACCATTTGTACCCAGCCAGAGAAAAAAGCATCCTTTTCCAGGCTAATCTTCATATAAACAGGGCCAGCCCAAATGGGCCATTTTATTTGTTGGAAAGTGGTCAGATAATCTGACCCAAGGGACTGAAAAATTTCAACATAGAATATCAGAAACAAATATGAGGCCTGGATATAACACAGGAAGTTTTGTTTTTCCAAAGCACAGCTTGAGCTGAAGTCCCCATTCAGTATTTGCCAGAACAAACATACTGAAAGCCATAAAATTATTGGTTTTACTTAAATTTATTTTTTTTTCCTGCTACATTGGTATAGAAAGTTTTTACACCTGCTGTATGTAGGCAGCTGCCAATTTACTTAGCATATGGGAATCCCCAGATGGCATAAGAAAGGAAAATGCATTGCACAACATACTGTAATATTTCTGGGCAGAAGAATATTCCTAGGAGAACTAGAACACTACAATTTACTTGGGAGCTCTTTCATCACTGTTCCAAAATCACTGAGAACATTGAACTGGCTGAGCTGGTGAGAATCAAATCTGTGTAGCTCAGTTTTTCAGCACACAGCATGGCCCAGGAAGTGATAATTAAGTCAATATGACAAGCAATTCAAAAGAGCCTGATCATTTTGGCTTCTCAGGAGTGCTGGGAATCATTTTAAGGCAAAAGTTGAGTCATCCTTTCTTGCTCACTTATAAAGTGAATAAAGTAAATAAAGGATGAAAATCCTGTTCAATGGACTTCCCCAGCTTTTATTAGGATAATTCTAAAAGATAATCTTGAGAAAATAAAGAAAATTTCTAGTCCTCCTTTCTTGATTTCGTCAAAGAAATCTTAACACCTTCACTGTAACTCTAGTAAACTTGGGTGTTTTCCATATAAATTTAATATAAAATGTTATAAAATCAAAATATCTTTTTTGTGGTAATCACAAGTTCCACTGGAGAAACCATCTTCATGGGGACAAATCACTACAGAGGGGGGAACTTACGAAGAACCAGACTTTACGTAGAACAATTAATTGTATTTCTTCTGAGTTAAATGCCACTACATCACTTACGCCAACAACAGAATTAGTCATGTGGAAAACATTAATCTGATTTCCTTGTTCTAGATTCGTCACTGTCTAACTACATTATCCTCTCATTAAGTATTTTGGACTTAGGGGGAACTTTTCATTTTCAGAAAAGCAATGGTAATGTCTGCTTTGTTAGTGCTTTACATATCAGTCTTAACTTTGGCCAAATTTCTTACTTTTTTACACCAAGAAAAGAATTCTTGAAATACATGCAACTCACCAGCAGTGAAATAAGTGTCTAACCCAGCTTCTGGTTTGTGGAATGTTTCTGGAAACTTACTGAAGTTCTGCATCAAATTATAGTTTATAATTAATTTCTTCATCCAATTGTGTTTTTGAGTTTGGTTGGAGTTGTCTCTAAAGAACTGCCAAAATCTACTGGGTTTTGGTATACAATGTCATAGAGACACTTGACCATTTTGGGGGTTTATCTTATGTCTTCTTTCTGAGATATCAGCCTGTCTCCATTTAATTAACGCAAAAATGTGCAGCATCATTAAATGCTTTTAATTGAAACCAGCAGCGTTTTGGTGGCAGCCAGCCTCCCATCTGCAGTCAAAAGTTATGGGCCTCTAGCAAAAGACCTTCTGCTAAGCAAGGATTTGCAAGTCATTCAAGACTCCAGCATAGCATGAAAATAACAATTTTATATTGTTATTTTTATTTTCTTTATAAATGTACATATTAGTGTGGTAAATAATTACGCACTTGGCTCTCCTATCTGAGATGCTATTAGTCTTTCAATTCAACGAGAAGCAGCTTTTTTTTTCTCTCAGTCTGTTCAAGCTTTCTCATTAATAGTTCACTGATGAATTTCAGTGGAATTTGGTCCTCCGTATACATAAAAGATTGGAAAACAAAAACTTTTAATCAACCTAAGAACATTTGTATTTTTACCTTATTTTATTTATTTATTTATTTATTGCAGTGTGTATCAAGAACATTCTTTATTATGGAGGATGAGGTTTAATATTATTCTGATATTGTGACAAATACTATCAGTTACTGAGACTAATGGCTATGATTTCTGAAAAGCAGCAATAGAAATAGCTTTCAGGGAATTGTGTCAACAATTTAATTGAAACAGTATAAGAGCAGAAGAAGGAAAAACTAAAGAAATACAAAATGTAAAAATGGCACCATGCACCAAAAGTTAATCTGCAGTTTCACCAGAATCCTCCATTAGACCTTCAGAATTCTGATGCAACGCAAGGTGACATCTGTCCTTGGAAATTCTTAAAATCCTTTTCTTTTTTCCGTTTTATTTTTTTTCTTGTAAATGCTTGATTTGACCAAAGTGAGGATACC